>NC_081198.1:36537470-36837470 GCF_902713425.1 Acipenser ruthenus | reverse complement strand
TTTTATTTCATTGAAAGTAAAGTAGTCGCGGTACTGCTCTAGATTTCTGCCGTTCTCTTTCAGTGAATACTTGAATCTAAATGCCTGTCAAGAGCCAATTCTTGGTAGTTCTACAGTAACGTTGCAGGACGTAGAGAAGAGCTTACCTCCATCGCTGTGTAAAACTCCTGCTGGATAGTGCTTTGCGCGATCTGTGGCAGACACATTTTTTGCCTTTTTAGAGCACAATCATTTTCTTGTTTACAGTGTGTAGTCTTTTAATTTCCCTCCTAGATTGCATATAGTCACATGACATAATCACTGCACAGCTTATGTGCATGGCAACGTGTACACGCAGAGCTGTGCAGTTTAGTTAATGTGTTTTTTTTTGTATAAAATACAAATAATTATGAAATAATTCATGTTTATTTCTTTAGAATATTGAAAAAAATGGCGGTATTGGGCTAATTTCACGATTTCCGCGTGAAATTGCTTAAAGGCTTTAATTATAGTGTATAAAAAAGGTGCTATACAATTAAGTTACCAACAACTAGCAAATGCAGTTTTTATTTTTTTCTAAATATATCTACATATACAGAACAAATTCTTACATAATAAAACCTGCACGCCCCTCTCTTTATTTCTGACTTTTGTAACAAAGCCTATTGTATATGCCCTTAAGTGCAAATTGCTTTTCTTTTCCATACGCAGAAAAAAAAAAAGTTCAAAACCGACTGCTTTTGTGGGCTGAAGGGCACATACAGTACTGCATGGTGTGTATTTCTTTAGTTGTTCAATGTTTTCAACTGTGTTCCTTGATATGGGGTGCAGAGCAGTCAAAATAATAACTTTCAATAAATGAGTGAAAGATAGGACATGATAACCTGCACCACTTCAGCTGAGCCTTTGTTTTTGTAAGCAGTCCTTCAAGGGCTTGTTTTACAGCTGAGAGAGGACATGACACTCTTTGTTTATGGTTTTTAGACAAGGACTGTTAATCCCATTGAAAGATTATAGAGCAAACTGCTCAGATCCCAGTACATTGTAAGACAGCCCTATTTTTACAAGTAGCGGTGGAACAGCAGCGGTGGAACAGCAGCAGATCCCATTGGACTGCAGTGCATTTAATTACTGGATTGTCATATAACTAATACAAAAGTTAATACAATAGAATTCAAGATCACATTCTGTTTGCAATGAAGTATGTATTTTCAGTAAAGAAATAACAATTGTTCATTGTTAGTTCTGTTGAAGCCTGGGGCAAATTAATCCACGTGGCGAGTCTTCAGAAATGTAGATTATTATAACCATATGAGTCCTTCAGCTGGTTCCACTTTGTCTCAGCTATCCCGTTTGAGAAATAGAAATGGGACACACAATTTTAATAGTAGTAGATTCCTGCCAGTAACGCCCCCTCTTGGCAGGAGACATTTGTTAATCTCCCCTTTAATTTGTGGGTTACGGGGTAATGTCTTCACCTGTGGGCTATTTTTCGTCATGTAATGCTCCCCACTTTGCATGTTAACACAGCATGCAGCGGCACTGGTCACTGCATCAGTTATTCAGGTAGGTTCACTTTAAAAGCAAAATACACTGTAACTTAAGTTTGCATGTGATTTAAAAAGCATGGATTTTTTTTTTAAACTGCATGTTTTATACTGTAAAATAAACCCATATCCTTTCTCTGCATTGGGTAGTGATGGTTTCCCTGTTTCCTCCACTGGGCTTGAATTTTTAATGCTCATTATGGTTCAATGTTGCCATTCCTATTCTCCTGCTGTGTTTGAATAATGCACAGAAATCAATTTGCTGCACGGTTTAAATCCAGCGTCTTAAGAAAGTTAATCACCCGAAAGGAATTCATAGCTGATTTACTGCTCTCCAAAAACAATCAAGATGAGCGCTGTGGCTTTTTTTTTTTTTTTTTTTTTTTTTTTTTTTGTGCAAATTAAGCAATTTCTATTCAGAGATATGAAAGTGCCGCTGAAGAGGATACACACAAATGGTGAACGTACAAACACCCAGGCGCTGGGGGTCAAAGGCAGCCCTTGTGGCTCTTAAATAGGTTTTTGTGACTATCCCCAGATCCCAGCTACTGAGAGAGTGCTGAGACATACAATACAGTACATTGTATTTTCAGAACCGTTCACCCATTTGTGATGAAACTTGGTGTGGGCATAACTTGGTGCAGACCTGTGATCATAATAGGCTGAATGCAAATGGTGGTTGATTTAAAGAAACCAGTTGCCTGGCAATTTTTCTCAACATCCGGTAAAACCAGTTGCTATGAATTTGTCTAGTGGATTAGCCACTGATGGTAGCCATTTGCCCCCATCCAGCCCATATGACAATCTAAATTCAAGCTCTGGAAAGACACATCTTGCCTTACCACCTCTGCATGATTTTAAATGGTTTCTGTTTGCCCCTTCCTCTCTCCTTGTGGTATCTATCCCTCCACCTTCCCAGCATGCTCCTCTGCGGCGGCCCAGTAAGCAGACAAAGCGCCACCTCGACTTCACGGAAGAGGAAGTGGAAGTCGACCTGAGCACTGTAAGTGTGTGGGGGTTTGCTTTGTGTTTGCTGCTACTTTCATCTTCTTGTCTTAAACTAACCCAGCATGTAGAGAGTATCCTCCTGGAAATGATGCAAGTGTGACTGCAAATGCAACCAGTTTTCCTACAGTACTGCCAGCATGTTTTTCAGTATTCAAAAGTCCCCCTGCTAACTTAGTGACTTATGAGGCTGAAATATATGCTAACTGCTCACTGACCCATTGATATGTGGTTTAGAGGGCTGGAATGTCATATTGGGATGCACAGACATGACTAAAACACAGTAGGCCTACTCTACAAGAAACGTCACTTGTCATGATTTATAAATAGACGTTGTTATTTGTGATGGCACCCTGCTGCTAAAGCCGGAAAAATCATAATTAAGAACAGTAACTTACATCATGATATCATCAGCTTACTTTGCAAGGTAGCTGGGGAGCCTCCTCCCTAGCTGCTAATGATATACACTGTGATGTACTTGTCGCTGCCAATTAAAACTGAAGAAAAAGCATACAGCGTGCTACAGCTGTGTGGTTCACTGAGAATGGATAATACAGTAGATTACTGTAACAGATTATTTTTTGGTAAAAGTTTAAGGACCTGTTGTAAACGGTAAGTAATGTATCTTTTAATGTGTTATACAGTTTAAAACATATTAGATATATTTGTTAACAGGCTAAAGCAATATAGTGTTAGTAGTGTAGGAATGTCTTTATAAAATCACATGAAGCTGTACACTGATGTCATTAAATGTAATTGTAATGAACTGTTATTCCTTGTTAATAGTCTTGAAAAGCTTTAATAGCACATTAAACACCTGTTTTATTAAAATAATAAAACAAATTAATTAAATGTAAGACTTTTTTTGTAATGAGCTTAAGCTGTGTGCAGGTGGTGTTTGAGGGTTCATGGTGTGGCGTGCATTTGACTTGTCTTAGTCTGGCTCTAGTCACGATTTTGCACCCTAAGCACATATTAGTTCACTTCTAGTAAAGCTACTTTTTTATTCAAAAATTGAATTCCCACACTGTGACGTACAGGAACATTCTGTGATTTAACAAACCTCCATAGTATTAAAACCTACATACCTATTATTTTATAATATGCAGAATATCTTTTACAGTGTACACATTTTGTATGCTTATTCTCCTTTGTGCTGCCTGTGGCACATGTCTGGTAACTTGTCTGAATAACTGATTGAAATCCAAGATAGATTTGCATTACTTTAATAAGTCAACTGTGGAAGTTGGGATTGAGGTGCTCAGACAGGGGAATATATGAGAGTTCTGTATTCTTGGAATAAAATTCCACCACACCTGACTTCATCTTCAGTATGAGACAGTATAAAGAAAGCATTAGCTTCCAGAAAGTAGTGTAATTCTGCCAATAGATAAAAGTAACAAAGTAAGAACTATGAAATTACAACCTCAAAAATCCAAGTTCAAGAAGTGTTTCAGTTCCGCCTGGAAGTTGGTTAGGTGCAGTAAAACGAGTTCACACTAAAATATGTTTGTGGGTCTTAACATCATTTAAACATATACAGTAGATTCTATGCTCATGTATAGTGTATGTTGTTTTTCCTTACTAAATTCCTTACTTTGTAAACTAAATAATCCGAGATTCATTATCACACAGGTGCTTATTGTAAGCGTTTTTTCTTACTACCATAGATAAAGTTTCAATATCAAGACTAGAATGATAGATGTCTAATTCAAATAAAATAATTGATACAGAATGGCACAAGTAGACACCTTTCATTTGTTTTATTGAAATAAAAGGCTTTGTATGGGGTTCTATACAGCAGTACTTTTTTGTGCTGTATGTTCTATTGTCATAATTGCAGGTTGATTCACAGGTTGTCAGAAGTGATAGAAGTACAAAGAATAAAGTAGAATGATATGCTGAAACTGAAATGCAAACTGGTATTGATGAAAGAGCAAAACAAAGTAACAAGCTTAATTCAGTGTTTACTGCGTGTTCCTTTTCCACATCATCACATTGAGGAATCTCTGGTTTCCCAGCTTCATCAGAGCTTGTATCAATATTTAACCTTTTCTCTTTGACCTGCAGTGCAGTCTTCTCCTTTGGGTGGAGGCGTTATTTATTAATACTAATGGAACTCTTCCGGTAATAGCCTAGCCCTTTTTAAAAACGCATCGCTTCACAGCGGGGGATGCTTTAAGACACAAACCTTTGATTTCTGAACTGAGAAAGTACCCTCCAGTTATTTCCTAAATCTCGTGGAGAAGTAAAATGACCTCGGTGCTTTGGGAGCAGCAGCGATCCTATAAACAGACCATCTTGTATTTCTGCTTACAGAATATTTAAGTACTGTGAATCCCAATTCCCAAAGCATTGGGCTTTGCATCCATTTTGCCTATTGGCATTCCAGATTTATGCAGAGTGTCCCTTAAGGCATCATAGGCAATATCATGCATGTACTGTATTATGCTGATTAGAATGCCACACCCTGTTGACTACCAGCACCACACATCCTGATCTGATTGTTCCTCTTTGCACACTATTCATACTATTTGACATTTCACACTATTAACACGTATGCCTATAATGCCTGACTTGTAGGATACTTTGTAGAATGGATTAATTATGGTTGTTCATTTTATATTTCAACCCCATAAAAATGTTCAAAAAAAGGGTTTGAAAATACATTACAAAGCTAATAATGAAATAATAAAAATAAATAAAACTAATGCAACTGATTTATTGGATGGCTGCTCCGGGGTTCCTTTTTCTGCAAAGAGTTGGCTACTTCGGTAGCTTTAAATCTATGCTTGCACACTTTTTAAAAAAACAAAATCATTGCACTGACATTTCTTGTCTTTTATTCCCTATTTTCTGCACCAAGCACTCCTATCTGGACAGGGAAACCTCCCTGATTCTGAAAAACATTGCAGGGAAACCTTCTCATTTGCTGACCAAGGTGACGCCTCTTCTTCCACCTGCATGTGATCATGCCCTGTAGGTAGAAAGCATAACCCCCACCACTCCCCCAGTCAGACCCTTTTTCATGATGCCATAACCGTACTGTAGTCAACAGCACTTGAACCAGTGTGGGGTGTGTCTCCTTGTTCCAGAGGGGCACCATGTTGGCACATACGTTTAAACTGATTTAAAACTTAATAATCTAGGGGAAAAATGAACTCCATTCAACACAGCAGAGCATTTAACTGTTTCAACCACAAGGAGAGCTTTGTCTTCTTGTGAAAAAGACTGGTAAATTCCTCCTGCCCTTCTGATCCTTTCAAGTCAGCTTTAAACATCAGAGAACTTGTGATGAAGAGGAGTGCTGGATTATGTTTGTAATATAAGTCTACTTCAGGCTCGAGATCCACTGCACTCCTTACATACTGTACTGTATATGACTTGAGCTAAACTCTGGTCCAGGTGGTGAGATGGTAGTGCATTAGCCAAAAGTTAAGTCTTGCCCCATGCTATCCTTGCTAAGAAGGATAGAACATTGAAGGCAACCAGCAAAATTGAAAGCCTCAATGCTGCCATTTTTTGTTTTTCAGTTTTTATTTCAGTAGTAAAATGTTCTTTTCTCTTCTGAGGAAAGGAGTTTATGATGGTTTTACATTTGAATGGTCTCATTTTAAACATTTACCCCACATTTGTATTAAATTTGTATAGCCACATGAAAAATGGGCCTTTCTTTGCCTTCTCTCCCCTCCTCTCCTCTCCCTGTTTACCTAATTCCTTCTGCGTTCCGTTACCCAAACGCTTTGCCACATGCATGACAAAAGCAAAAAACTCACTTCCAACTCCTAAGTGTCTCTGCTGGAAGTGATGCCAGCTGTGTGTGTGTTAGCTTCTCTCCCTGTCCCCCTTCCCCTCGTTAAAAGAAGAGTGCTGTGAAAAAAAAGGATTCAGGCTTGTTTTTGCATTTTAATTATGTATTTGTTCTTTGCTCAATGTGTGTATTCCTGGGTTGTGATACAGAACTCCTGCATGACAGCATGCAAATGCATGCAATGTATTCTGTACATTTTGAAAGATTTGTATTTTTATTTTATTGGTCACTAATGGAAGCGCTGGTACAGTAGCGCAACCAAGTAAGGTGGTATTCAAAGTAATTTCCATTTACCAGCAGTGTTTCTGACAAAACCTCTTCACAGATAAGTAGCACGCATGGTTTTGCCAAGTACTCTCTTTGCCTTGGCGGGGGCATAAAAAGGAGCACCTTTTAGAGATGGTTGTGAAATAGACTTGCAAAATTTCCAAGGGAGAGGAAACTACAAAGAAAGGGAATGAATGTGCCCTGTGACAACGAAGGGCAGGGTAAAGAGAGACTCCAGTGCAGTTAATAACAACAACATGTTAAACACAGTGTCTGGTAGTGGGCACTGAAAGGGAGACGATGTTGCATTAAAGTTGTGTTTTGTTGGCTCAGATGGCACAAGAAGTAGTATAATACAGAGGGGAGAGGCTTTAATCTTATTGGAACAGGCACAAGAAGAGGTTAGCCCATTATGCTGATTAAATAATTCAACTATATTGTGTGTATTTTATTGTTAAGCATGTTTGGGTAAAGTGTGTTACTATACAGTAGGTTGTCTGGTTTAACATGTTTTTGCTTGCACAAATTCATGGATGTATTCAGTTGCTTTCTTAATATAGAAACAGCGGCTTTATCAGCTGAGGATTTAAGAGGAAGCTTTTCAGAAAAACAATTTGGACAATTTGAAAGTACTTCTATATTAGATTGAACATTTACTTGGGCATGTCTTTCTAAAACAAATGTCCTGTGTGGAAAAGAGAAACAGCTTTTTTTCTAAAACACCCTACAGTGATTGAAGAGGAGAACCCAACAGCTATTTGTTTTTTTTGGTTTTTATTCTTTTGGGTTTTGAATAGTTGATTTGATTGGGTCTGTGAATAGTAGCCAGTGGTTCATGCTGCCTGAACCACACTAATCCTCTTACTCTCCCTTTGCTGAGCGAATGGAAGCTGATCTTAGTCAGCTCCGGAGAATCCTCACTTCCGATCCATTCGCACGTCAGACAGCAGCACCTGACAGCTAATACAATTCCCAGCATGCCCTAGGGGTCCTGCACCTGCCCAGTGTAATATTATCTGCCTCGCATGTGATGACTGAACAGAAATGGGGTTTCCATCAATAATTCACAAAATAGAGCAAGACTAACATGCTTTAGTGTATGGAAAATGGGGATTAATACTTCATGTCCTAATTTAGCTGTATACATGTTAAATATCTTATTTACACTGTGTAATGACCAATGCAGGTGTTATCTACACCCTGTCAGACCATTTTAATATAATTTCGGTGGGACTGGGCATGTATTGCTGACCATAGTTATCAGAAGTTCACCAATAATCTAGCAAAATTAAGCATTTATGGCTACCAGTAACACAAAATAAATGTGTGTATATAAAACAAAAATGGTAGTACTGTACAGGCTAATCACTGCACAATTACAGTACTACTAATAGTAAATAGTTTTTAAATTTAGTATTATGTGTTGTATTTATTGCATACTTGCTGTATTAAACATTGAAAATCTGTTCTGTATACACCTGTATTGCATTTAAAGTATATGTCAAAACAATACAGACGTGTACCTTAACTTTACACCTGCATTAACATGTTACTGATTTCCTAAAAACATTTGCATAGCGAGTTTGCATGAAAGGCAAAGAAAATGAAAAAAGCTACCTTTAAACTTTGAAGTTTAACCTAGGAAGGCTAGATTCTAATATTCTCTTCTGGGACATCACTCAACATTTTAGTAAATCCTTTTCTAAATCCACATTTAGACACTAATCTGTTTGAAAACTGAAAGATGCTTTGCATATTTTCCACGCATTTTTTTATTTCTTATTTTTATTTATTTTTTTAAAACAGATGAGGATTATATATTAACAGTACATATATACAGTGTAATAAAGAAAGTGATGAATATAAATCAAAACAAAGTTAATCATTTTTAAAACCTTTTCATTCGGAAATGCATTCAGATATAAAAAGGATTAGCAGGCCTGTTTTTGTATAGTGTAGAGGATGTTGATAAATAGGATTCTATGTTGGGTTTATTACAGTGACTATCCCTGCACCTTCGCATGAAACAAAATAACTATCTGGATGTAGCTGTCCCTTTCTCTTTGAACCCGGCTTATTACAATACATACGGTCTGCTAATTATTAAACCTCTGCAGTGACATTTAGAAGCTGAAATCCTAGCTAGTGGCTAGAGAGATTTCTTTAAATATACACTACTGATATGTACAGTATATAATCCCAGCATTGCTACAGTATCATTAACACTTGAAAGGGATTGGGCCTATATTACAGTTGTAATTTCTAAGTGCTAAGGCTGAAACTCCATAGCATCCGTGTTGTTTTTTTGTTTTTTTAAAAGCTTGTAGCTTAATAACTATATAAAAAAAGCTGCATGTCCATTTACATACAGCTGGCAGTGAAAGCTTCTGCTCTCTGCCTGATTGGGTTCAATGATAATGTTTCCAGTCCCCATCAACACACAATCCGCCTGCACGCCTTTGTTTAAGGGGATTACGCATTCTGACTCGCAGTCCGAGCTGCACAGCTGTTACTTTTACTGAGGCAGCTCTGTTAGTATTCAGTGAGTCTGCATCACTACAGAAAGCAAGCCAGAGTTCCTATTACAAGGGCTATTAAAAAAGGTAAAAAGGTATTGTACCCCTGTTCTAAATCCTGGGCCCTTGGTCTTTTAAGTTTTGAGCTGCTGCTCAGTTTTTATTTTAAAAATCTATATTCTCGGGAACAGCCACCGTTTGCCTGTGGGAATATTGGGTTACATTTAAAGAAGAAACTACACAGACGGAGAGAGTGGCATACTGCAGTCAGTTGTTTGGAAGTTCTGTCACCTGCATGGGGAATTTATATGGCACACAAACAAGTCTCTAGTGCAACATCTGTTTGAGAAGTCTACCTGACAGTTGTCTCCCATTTTGCACAAGCTCATTCTGTCTGCTGGACCACAGAAAAGAGTGAACCAGTTGGGTCTGTGTGCTACTGCAAATGATTCTCCATTGTATCACAGAGCAGGCTGGTGAGATAAGGTCTTGGAAGGCTGTTTTTTTAATTGAATGAAGGAGGTCAAGAACAGCTCAAGGGGTGAACCTGTAACACTGCCATCTCTAATAGGACATTGTTTGAAATGCCACTATAGTGGGGTATATTCTTGTAAACCCCAGTCTCATGGACACTGAACTTTCCTTCTGTGTGAAAGGACAAGGAAACACTGCCTGGTAAAAGGGAGGGGAAGTATTTGTTTCAAAGGCACACGATGACAGCATGCTGGAAGAGTCAGGTACGTATAATGCTGTGTTAGACATATAGGTAAGGCTGATAGAAATGGGCATTCCATTTACTTTGAATGACATCTGCAGTCCTGTCCTATTGCAATAGCTACATTTAACATTGCGAGTGGCGCTTTTACCCAACATGAATCTTTAAGAAGAAACATCAGTGGTTGCTGATGAAAGTGGCTCCATTCTGAGTTCCCTCTGCTGCCAGGTAAGACCCCAGGTCTCTGGCAGGAGGGTGGGGATGCCATCTTGTATCTCATTGTGTTTTAAACCTCTGCGTTGTGCGTCTGTAGGAGGAGCAGGCTGCCAAGCTGAAAGCAGAGAAGATCAGAGTGGCTCTGGAGAAGATCAAAGAAGCACAAGTAAAAAAGGTGAGCAGGTGCTGCTTAGCTGTCGGGTGTTTTGATGCTGTTAGAAGAACTTTATTTGATTTTCATGACCACGTATTTATTCATACATACATACATGCATACATACATACATGCATGCATACACACATATTGTATGTTCTTTGAGAAGTGCAGACAAATGCATTCTGACCTCTTGTGGGGTGGATATAAGCTTGTATAGGACTGCAATGAATTAATATATTTAACTGAGTAAAACCATCAATGACACTTATCCAGAATTACAAAAATAATATATACAGTGCATTCCTGTGTACCATATACATGCTATTTTACAGTATGCATCTGTTTAGCTTGACAGGTAAGCACAATGAAATAACAAATATCAGCTTGAAAGCCCAAAACTTTCAGGACCATGTCTGATTCTTTAATTCATTTAATCTTACTGGACATCAATGCACCTGCTGTAGCTATGGTGACTTGTCAGACTTGACAGAATATTTATTGTATGTGGAGGGCATTTTTTATTCATTGAAATAGTCTGAGGTTGTATACTGTAGTACCTTGGCAGTCAGTGTGCTGTATTCAGATCAGAGCCTCTTACTGTACTTTTGCATTAGTCTGGTGACTTTTGCTGCTTGAGACTGGATGAGAATTCTAATTTCCAGGGCAATAAATATATATCTTTATTTTTAAATACCAGCTAATTAAAAATGCAAATACTCTTACCGTTCCATTGATTTTAAATCAAACTTTTGATCCCATCCCAGTAGTTCTGCTGTAGAGAATTCCACATGCCGACTGACCTTTAGAGAACTGGCCAGTAATCGTTTTATTAAATGGAGCTGTTCAATACAGTGGAATAATTTACCAGCCGTGAAAGCCAGATTAAGATTTAACTCTATAGTCCTTGTAAAGTGAATTAGCTACAGAGAATTAGACAACCTGAACTGTTTCGCCACAAATAGGACCAGAAAAAATGAACACAAACTTTAAAGCGTTCAGTTGGTATCAAACGTTTCAGTTAATTTGTCCACAAATATAAGCAGTTTAAAAGAATAAGTGGTTCCCTAATTCCATTGGAAAACATTTCCCTACTTCCCCCAGAGACTGCCGGAAATCACTTTCATTAACTTCAGCTCCTATTAGAAAACTGCAAATCTTAAGTTTTACTTAATGGACTAGCTAGAAGATAATGATCAGCTCATAGGGGAAACTACCAACAATGTCAGGTCATCATCCTCCCTATCTCCGTAGACCAGGGCTATCCATAACATGACTTTTGAGCCATACTGAATAACTCATTAAACTCCCAAATTCATTATGTTTTAGTGACTCATAAGGTTGTTAATGGGTTTGAAAAAATACTGGTTGTATTGGTAGAATATACAGTCAAAATGCATCTTTAGCTAAACAAATACAAATAGCAGTGTCTTGGTTTAATCTTAGTAACACTTGTGATTTTTCTGGCTCTTTTGAAAGCCCACTGGTTGTTGGCATGGCCAAAAAGCACTACTTTAGTTCATTGCGTTTTCTAAAGCAAGCTAAGCATCTGCTTTGTTTACCTCACTTGCTGCAGCTGGTGATCCGAGTGCACATGTCCGATGACAGCTCCAAAACCATGATGGTGGATGAGAGACAGACAGTCAGGCAGGTCCTGGACAGCCTCTTGGACAAGTCCCACTGTGGCTACAGTCCTGACTGGTCACTGGTTGAGACCATTTCTGAACTGCAAATGGGTGAGTAACACTTACAACCTTGTATTTAAGGATACAAGATATAGTTACCATTGGTGTACGGTATACTGTGATTCAAAAGTAATTTAGCCTCTTTGCTTTTCAAACCATACAAGATTTTTTTACAGTTGCATCTACCAAGAAAGCCCTCATAAGCACAATTGGTGACTATTTTGGGCAGTTAATACTCTTACTGTGTGGACTTCAGCTACAGCACCCTCTAGAAGTGGAGGTGGTAGTCCTAAAATCTTAATGCTCATCCTTTGGTCCCTTGACTTTCCTAGTTTCATTGCACTACAATGAACAGTACTTATACAACAGCAGTGTGGGGTGGCCAAACAGTTTAGTAAATCCCTTGCTTTATCTTAGTGTATGTTCCCAGGACTGTGCTAGTTGTTTAATCTTAATTGCTTTCATTTGAAAAGCCTATAAAAAAAAACCAATGCAATTGGCCCAAGACACTTTGAATTACAGGAAATAAACCTAGACTGTGGTGGTGTAAGGGTTAAAGAAATGGATCTGTTGCGGTCTGTCAACCCTGCCTCCCTAGATAATGATGGGCACAGTGCTTACACCATCTGCTGCCCCATTGTAGAAATAGGTGCAAGAGAATTGGCAGGGCTTGCTTGTACAGCATGTTTTTTAATAGTTTTTATGTTGTAGGCAGTTTTTAGTTAAAGCCAATTCAGTTGAGCGCCATCCAGATTCGTTGCCTGCTGTGTCCATGGAACACTGAACTTAGGTTTCAGAGCTTGGAATCCAGAAATTAGATTTAGTATGTTAGAATTAAAGACCTACAGAATGGTATTGGAATTGCAGAACATTGGTCGATATGATAAGTAAGGTGCTGTACCATGTGACACTGAACCTCCCATTGACTCATTATACAGTATGGTAGTGTGTGATTCTTCAATCTGAGCAAAATAAACTTCCCTAACCACATGCATGTGGGAGGATAAGGGGACAAGAAAACATTCCTAACTATTTTAATAGATTGAACTCTAGTTGGACCATAGACCTTGGTACATCAGCCAATCCAAATCATACTGTACTCTTGAGAGGGCATTACACTTTTAACTGTTATGTTTGTAAATGTAGTTATAACCCTGGAGAATTCTAGATACCTGTCAAGCTTCATAAATCCCTCAGATATGATACCAGGAAATTGTTATTTTCAAATTTTGGACCGGAGTTCATTGTCCTCAGGCTGGCCAGTAGTCGTTGTCTCATTGGATAGCAACCGGAAAGGAAACTAACTGTGTGCTTGTGCTGAAGTGAAAACCATAGCCTTAAATCAGTCCTATTCACTCATGCATAAGGCCTAACCTACATTTTCAGAAGCAATGAAAAGGCCTTTTCAAGGCCATCCTCCCCCCGACAGGCTGAGCAGCTGTCAAAGCGTGAACGTTTCAGGGCACGGACCTGAAAGTTTTAGCACTTAAATTATGTAATGTTAACTTCCCTGGGCAAGGATCATTTGTTTATATTTTATTAGATGTAGCATAAAATTGTAGTTGTAGTATACAGTACATAAACACGTACGATACACACACACATACTTTGCGTGTGTTTTTGTGTTTTTTTATTTTTTTCAATTTTACTTTCTGTACCAATATGAAAAATTGCAGAAAATGGACTGGTTTTGGCCATTGAATCGCTTCTGAGAGCAGAACAGATTTGGAATAAACGCCACCCCTGCAGTTAAAAAATAAATAAATAAATCTTGTGTGTCAGTATCAGGTGAAAGCCCCATTAGTGAGATTTTTCCACATGATTTTATTTCAATGGTATGCAAAAATGGGACACTATTTCCTCTTAGAATCTGGCTTCTTCAGCTGTCCAGTATAAACGTGATGTATTCTGCAGTGGAACCAGATTTTAATTATCAAAGCTCCTTCCGTTTATGACATCGCTTGATTTATGGCTCCAGTCTTCCTCTTATTTTTTTGGTTACTAGAAGATAAATGGGATTTTAGTAAGTACTGTACCAGGATTATTATTGTTATTATTATAATAATAATAATAATAATAATAATAATAATAATAATAATAATAATAATAATTATTATTATTATTATTATTATTATTATTATTATTATTATATAAACCTCTATGTCTGCTAACATTTGATTTTGCACAGTTCACAAATCCATTGTATCTATAGCTTGCTTCCCCACTGTTGTGCTAACCAGTGCAGCACGATGCTGAAACAAATCCAACTAGGAACCAATCAGCGCAGGTTAGTGCCGCAGCGGGGGAGCAATGTGAAGCTGCTGTGTACCTGCGACACTTCCTGGCAGGCAATAAAGAGAGAGTGTATGGTTTTTAAACCCAACTAATTGGAGCACATGCAGAAAAAAACTAAAGCAAACAATGAAGTAAATACTTGGAAGTAATCCTGTTGATATGAAAATAATTCAAAATCAGACCTGTGGGGTTTTACTACACGGAACATGCAGTTTGACTGGGGGAGAATCTTTACTGAGGCATTAGGGAACGTAAGATCAGGGGACTGCTAGGGTGCAATAGTTTTATCCTCCAATTTTGTTTTCCCCTAAATGATCACTGCCAGTCCTTTTAATATGGCAACATACCCCAGATTCTGTAAGCACACACTGCAGTAAAACAGCTACATTAATGACAGCGCACACTGCATTGCTTAGCAGATTCTATGCAAGCCATGCTCCGTACAGTAATTGGAACTTTGTAAAACTGGAAGGGAGAAGAAGACTGTAATAGGATTTTAATTAACTTTGGTTTTGACAAATTAGCAAATGTACTGTTTAGTGTTTTGTTTTCATTGTCACGCAACGTGTTTTAGTAGGCACTCCAGGTCCATGGCAGTAGCCTTGCTTATGAGGTTTGTTTTTATCAGGAATTACAAAAGTGTATAAATGTGATACAGTATGTAGGAAAAAATACATTCCAGCTACATTACATAGATTTAAACAGATATATGGGTAGTTTAAATTAACATTGGTGTATGTTATGTGGTGGGGGTATTTTCAGCATTTAAATACAAAAGGATCAGGGTATAGAGTATTAAAATAGTTTTAGATATTTGTTGATGCATGCATCATATCACACCTTAAAGAGCAACTTGTGTGGATCAGAAATTCTGTATCACAGTTATCTTAACTAATATGTTTTTGTCTTTCTTCAATTTGAATATTATTTTCTGTGTGAGTAGCATCACATCCCGGTGACTTCTTTTATGTGTTATACTGTATAGTATTTATATAGTACCCAGGTGGCTTTAAAATACTTTAGACCTGTTCCCCTGCAGCACTTGGCTGAACATGGAGAAGAGAGCCATATTGAGGCCTTGGGGGTGCTTTAAACATTTTCGTTTTTTAAGTCATCAGGGCATGATGACTGGAACTGGAAATTATATACAATGTGATTCTAAACAACAAACGGGGGGGGGGGGGTTTACAAATTTGTGAATGTGCCTGTTTTGTTCTCCTACCATTATTGAGCTTTATCCACATTTTAACAGCAATCCAACAAGTTCAGATGTTGTTAGGCTCACAAGCCTTCATACAAACAAATATACAAACCTTGACAAGTGAAACTTCATTTCTATTACTGTACACTAACATTAGTTCCTGGGCTACTGTGAATCAATTAAAATAGGCATTCAAGAATATAACTTAAACTGATTAAATGTAAATTGAAATAATATATAGTAACAAGTGTTATTAAAAATATTTAGCATGCATGCTCCCCACCTGTAGTATCATAACTGTACTTAAAACTTTAACCAGCTTTGGAAAATAACCAGAATAGATTTGGCTCCATCTTCAGAGGAATAGCCTGGTGCTACAGTAATAAAACTGCATGAGTCAGATCCCATAGATCTCCACTGGCATCCTATCATATCCAGATAAGCTGCCAAAAGGAGGACATTTCTCAGTGTTTAACAATAGCTTTCTTTTAGACAAAAATATCTTCTGGGGGTTCCTCTGCTAGTATTTTAAGAACACACTCGCTGCCAACTTGCTTTCAAGTTCTGTGGCTCGTGATTGCCTTGCTAGCAGTTACTGTAACTAAGCTGGTCGATTTTTATATCTGGATAATTATTCAAATGCATACATTTAAATGCATCTGACACATGATCTTGAAATCTCTTTTGTAAGAACAGACTTAATAATCTAAAACAAAAACAACACAACTTTTTCTGCTGTAGGCAATACCAAAGGTTTGTAAAGGTCAGATAATTGCTTTAGTAATCAGATTTGTCATCGTTCAGGAGGTTAAATGCGGCAGCAGTGTGGAGTAGTGGTTAGGGCTTTGGACTCTTGACCAGAGGGTTGTGGGTTCAATCCCTGGTAGGGAACACTGCTGCTGTACCCTTGAGCAAGGTACTTTACCTAGATTGCTCCAGTAAAAACTCAACTGTATAAATGGGTAATTGTATGTAAAAAATAATGTGATATCTTGTAACAATTGTAAGTCACCCTGGATAAGGGCGTCTGCTAAGAAATAAATAATAATAATAATAATAATAATAATAATAATAATAATAATAATAATAATAATAAATGCATCTGTTTATGTGAGGATCAAGTACAGAAGCACGCACCCAGCCCAGTGAGCCGGTTACAGACAGCGAGAACCCCAAGTTGGCATGTAATTAAAGAAAATAGTGTGAAAGATTACCTTACTGAAAGAATGAATGAATGTTTTTAACATGGGGTTGGGGTTTATTGCTCTTAAATGGCATTAAATCAGGGGTGCCAGAAAAAAGTATGGTAACTCATTTTCGGCACACTTCAATTCTCCTTTTGATATACCATATCAGATTGTTTTTGATAGTTCACCTACAGAAGCCATATTTAAATTCAGGGATGGAAATAAGACTGTTATGAGTTTTATTACACATCTACACTTGTTACAGTACTCAGGAACAGTAGTTTAAATCTGTTTAGCTAATATTTTAAATTTGTGACTAAATAGATGTATTCACGTGAAATAGGACTAAGTATAAGTTAATGTTACAAGGCTGTATTAGCTCTCAACACTGCAGACCACTAAAGAGGTATAGGAAAAATGATTCCACTCAAAACAGCAAACCAGTTCCAGGTCTTGGGTATACCCCTACAGTATGTGTGTGTGTGTGTGTGTTAATTATTTGTTATTATTAGACAATGAAATTATTTCTTTTATATAGTAGTGTTGTTGTGCAGAGTTACTTGGTGCGTAAACAAGTAACCACCAAGTCAGTGCCACATCCCAGAGGATAAGAACAGAAGCTTCAGTCTTCAGTCATTTATCTGTCTTAAGGAGCTCTTTTAAAGAAGGGAGATTGTATTGTGACAGCCTGATATTTTAAAAAAAGTAAAAACACTGGAAAAGGGAAAAGCTGCACTGTCAGTAGCTCTGCTACCTCTGGAATGAGTTTATAAAATGTTATTCCAGACATCCTCTTTCTTTTTTTTTTTTTTTTTTTGTTTCTTCTATGCAGCAGATTATTATTAGCTAATACTCTCCAGCTTAAACTGTCACAGCACATTATCCAAAAAAACTGCAGAACTGCCCAGGTGTGCAGTCAGATTGCTGTTCTTTTCTAGCCGCTGTATAAATACTTTATAAACCAACAATGGGGTGAAGCACAAGATGGAAATATGCCATCTCCTATAAACTAACACCTTGCAACACTGATCAGCATGACTGTAGAGTATGCATTTACAATTTATCATCTTGAATGTTTGATGTGTAGCAACAATGTCTGAAAAATGAATTGTGTCTATTGCAAAGTAATATCTATAGACATATCTGATTGCACGTCCCATTAGCTTCTGTGTTGTTGCTTTATCTCCTAACAGCACTGTTTTACTGTTAACTTGTCACAGTGTGGAGTTCACTGCATTAAACATTCCTATAGGGGGCTGGATCCCAGTCGTGTGTTCCATACAGTGTATACCATTGTCTTTCATTTTAGCTCTTCATATTGGATTCCTTTAGTCTGGATATGTAATTCTCACCTTTTACTTGCATTTGAGATGTCCAGATATCTTTATACCACTGGATATGGTAGCAATGTGGTCTGTATTTTTAATTTGCCAGCTAAATGTCCTATATGATGTCTTGTGCTTTTGGGCTTGTTCTGGTCTGTGGATGAGAGAACGGTATTGTTTTATCAGCTTTTTTCTCGTTAGAGGGAAATCCAGTCCCCTCATCCCCTTACTAAATTTAATTTGTGGGCCCAGGGTGTCTTTTTAATTGTCTGGTTTCATGGGTCATAGCAGCCATTTGTATCGCTTGGACATATGATGGATTTAGTGCTTTTCTGTTGGTCATTTTGATATGAAATGAGAAAAACATTTTATAAACTGACAGTTTAATTAATTTTTTTAATAAAATAAATAGCCCACAATGCATAGCTCCTGGCATTTATGAATAGAGGTGCCTATTTATGTCCAGTTGTGACAGTGCCTGTAATCTGTGACAGTGTTATAACAGTTATGTGCAGTCTCAGTATTTGTGGTATTTTTCCTCTCTTGGGGAAAGGTGACATTTTGTTTCAGCCTATTAGTGTAGCTCTGTTTCTATTAGCTGACACTGGCTTTTTATAGTACTGTGTAAATCATTCGAATCAACCTGCATCTGGGTAGTTTAGCTGTCCATTGAGTCAATTAGATGTATAATTTATAAGCACTTGCTAACAATGCAGTACAATGAAATGTACATTTACATGACTAAAACTTAGCTATTTTTTGGCAAGTTACATTTATAATTTACAAGCACTTCAGCTTTGTTCATTTTCTGTTAGAGATCCACACTATCAGTAAACAAGCTTCAGAAGTAATGGGGAGGACCATTAAACCCATGCTAGATTCTCTTTTAAGATAGTTTGCAATTAACACACGTGTAAAAACGTGAACGGACAGATGTTGGATGTTTGCAAACCTAAAGGTATATTTTCAGTTGATCTAAGCAGTGGCTTTTGTGAACCACGTTCATGAAAACCAACATCTCTGACGGTGCATGCAAGTTTATTTAGTCTATTTTAAGGATCTAAATGGTGGCAGCATTTAGCTCCGCCACCATTTAGATCAATTGAATGTACAGGAATGTGTGGGTTATGAAGGCCCATTGGCATGTACCTAATGTTGTGACTGTTTCTTGAATTCTCAGAGAGGATCTTTGAAGATCATGAGAACCTGGTGGAGAATCTGTTAAACTGGACGAGAGACAGCCAGAACAAACTCATGTTCATCGAACGCATTGAGAAATACGCCTTGTTCAAGAACCCACAGGTGAGCAGGGCCCTCCTGCAGGGCTGCACATATTCAAGGAATGCTTTAGATCATGTACATCTCCTAATGCAGCAATGGGTCTTTAACACACATCTGAAAGGAAACAAACTGACTGAAAGGAAATCGGACTGTATTAACTTGAACATATGCAACTTTAGAATTGTAGAAGCTTAAGTTATATAGAATGACTGTCCAGTAGTTTCAGGAAGGGAATAGTCCTGATAACAGTAAAATGATAAATTAAGGGCTTCTCTAAAACCAGGTTGTTTGTCTAATTAAGGCAGCTGTTAATTGGCATACTAGCACCATTTTACTTAAATCCTGTTCACTGTACCACTGAAGAGTTTGTGTGTGGGGTCTGTTCTTGTACCCAGTCATAATGAACCAATTTTCTTTAATGACAGAACTACTTGCTGGGGAAGAAGGAGACATCTGAGATGGCAGACAGAAAGAAGGAAGCCCTGCTAGAGGTGAGAGAATACAGAAATAGCTTAGCCAACAATCTGCACTTAAGTGTGAAACGTCTTGTATCTCAGCAGCAGTTAACAACTGCTACAGTGCACATATATAAAGGTGTGTTAAGTATTTAAGGATGTCAAGTCTTGGTTAAATATTCTAATTTGCTTCTGGTTTGACTGTAGTAATGACCAATTTTTTCCACTAAATCCATTAAATATTAACTAAACAGATCTCAATCCAGGTAGCTCAGTAATATCTCCTATTCGCATAAGGTTGTGTAATTAGTTCATACATCTAGAAATAAAATGCATTACAGTGCTGTACACCATTGGTGGATACTCACACATTAGTGGTTAAAGACATGGAGAACACCAAGCTGCTATGTGCCTTCTGTCTGTCATGGCCCTCCCTCTTTTCACTGAGTTCTAGGAGTGTTTCTGTGGAAGCTCAGTTACAGTCCCAGAGATCGAGGGAGTCTTGTGGCTTAAGGACGATGGGAAAAAGTCCTGGAAGAAACGCTACTTCCTGCTTCGAGCCTCTGGGATCTACTACGTCCCCAAGGGCAAAGCGAAGGTGAGTCCACAGCTGAACTGTAACACGATGTCTCTAAACTAGAACACAAACAGCTTATTAGAGTTGGACTTCAATAGCCTACACTCTCCAGGAGATGGTCCATAGAGATCTAGGAAAAATTACTTTACTCATAACCGCAGACCACTGTTGCAATCTCAGAAAAATAGTGCCACTCAACACACAGGTGACGAGTTAACCAGTCTAGGATATGCAACGCTGCTGTTGTGTAATTTAGTTGTCTTTTTTTCTGTATAGTTTCTCATTGTTGAAAAGTTAGGTTTTCTAACTTATTGCCTGTTTGAAACTGTTGCATTTACTGTATGATGCCTGGATTCTAAAATGCTGTAGATTTAAACCATATCAATATTGTGACCAAAGGGATGGGTACCATCTTTTTTAGCGTTACAGTAGTCAAGGCTTGCAATCTTAAACTAGGGGACCCCATCAGCTTATTTTTTTTAGTCCAAGGAACCGAACAATGAACATGGTTTGGCACATCTGTTCAATATAGCTTCTGTCAGACTCAAGTTAGAAAGAAGTGCCCAAAGCTGTTCGCAGGACTCATGCCAACACAGTCAGTATTCCTTCTCTGATGAGACAAATTGTTAAAATAGCATTTCTACTTCTGTTCAGCTTAGACAGAATTGAGCCACATTATCTCATTTTTTTAGTCTTGCATTTGTGTCTTTCTCCCCCCCAAAGAAAGTTTGGGAACCCCTGCTCTATAGAGATCTGAGGTTCAATGGACCTCAACTGACCCACCATGCTTGAGAGATCCCCTCAGCACATGTTTATGTAGGTCAACGATGGTTGATGGGCACTAGTAGTTGATATAGAATATACAATGTATTGTTTATTTATACAGAAATAATGAATCCTGACATTGCTATTTCCTGTTTACAAACAGCGGGAGAACAGTATCCGCTTCTAGGCCCTGGTAAGCTTGCACTAATGGATCATTAACTCTGGGCATGATGTGCTTTTCGTCCCTCTGTAGAGCTCCTGAATTTGAAAGACCTTATCTTTCATCGGCCTTGCAGCAGCTTTGACATGTTCTCTCTTGTATATTGCTTTCTGAGCTCCCCAGGGGGCCCTAAAGCAGGCATGTAAAGTTGGAATTGCAGATCCTGCAAAGGTTTTATGAAAAATAATGTGCAGACACAGTGGGAGGGAGTTTTGATAGGGGCCCCTTAATGTTACAGAACTGAAAACGCTCCTATTAAATCGGTTTAGTTATTAGATGTATTTGAAAAGTTCCCCTGTACAGTTTTCTTTTACATATATCCAGAAGGTTTAAAAAAAGCCCATGTTTTATTTGTGTTTTTTTGGGGGGTGGGTAGATATGAAGACATTTATAACTTCCTACTGCTGCAAGGAGTAACAGGAGTTGAAGGTTTTATATTGGGAGTTAAGGATGTGGACACCAAGGAAATATATATTGTATTGTAGAACTTCACATCTTTTGTACATGAATTCCACTTTGACAGTGTAATTTGTGTGCCCTCTCAGGTTTCATGCAAACACATTTAAATAGCCCATAGATAAAAGGAAATCAAAACTGCCAACAAGACTTTTCTGTTTGTCTAACATACTGCACTTTTATCTAAATGACTTTCACAGTGCCGACCAGTGGGAATTGGTGCTTTGAATCTGCATCCATTGTTATAATGCAGACATGTACCTTTATTGGTGTTTACTACGGTGCCCAGAATAGTGGTTTCAAAAGGTTTAGTCATTGATCATAGTCATTCAGCTTTAGTCATTGATTTTTAAGAGTATATTGTGCCATGCATTTCCACAGTTCTTAATATCCCCAACAATGCACACAAGTAATGGAGCTTTCTGTTGCAAAGCTCTTTGTCTATAATTCCTATTCAAGTCCATCGAAACATTCAAAATGATTTGAGAAGGATTGGCATTTTGTGGGGAGCTGTATGAATATACATTCTAAAATAGCAACAACATCCAAGAATAACTGAGGCTTAGAGTATGGTAAGTAGCGGGGTTCCGAAAAATAGCATTACACGTCCCCACGTGTTGCTACAACTGTTTAAATAACGTACCTGTACTTTTCTTTTCATTGTTGGCATCCTGACAACTTTTTACACTTCTAACTTTAAAGTCTGTTTTTAAAGCTCTTTTCAAAATGGCCGCTCAAAGTGTAAAAAGGTGTCAGGATGTTAACAATGAAAAGAAAGATTTCAGGTACGGTATTTAAACCGTTGCAGCAACATGTGGGGACGTGTAACGCTATATTTTTTGGAACCCCACTACTCACTCTATCTAGGACCAGTCTGAAAAGTGATGCAACAGGGACTTGTTGGCATGTTAATGTAGGTGTTGCAGCAGGGGCATCCGGTTAACAGTGTTCGCTTGCTCGCCGAACCCCCAGTCTCTTATTAATGAATCGTGCTTCCCTTCTTGTGGGTGATGTGTGTTTCATTTCCCCCCTCTCACGTGACACTGGCACATCAACAATGCCGTTCATCCCATCTGTTTAATGGGCTGAAGCCGAGCTGTGCTCGCTCAAAAATGCGAGCACCCAAATCCGTCGTGCACATGCGCAGTAGCAGCCAGCCGTCAGCCAAGACTGGCTATGATTGGCTTAAAAATGTCTGGATGGAGCACAGCCGGTTAGCGAACATGGTGGTCAGGCGATCAGCATGCATGTGCCAAGACAACAAAGGTTATAAATATGAGCAGCACGACTTCATTTCTTAGTCTTGCATGGTGTGTTTTTTTGCAGAAAGACAGAAAACGTTTAAGCTGATTATATATTAAAATAAAATAAAAGGTCTAATTTATCTTTGTCTAACTTCGTCTAAGACATTGCAGAGCAAACTTTTTGTATCACTTCCAACAAGAAACAGATCCACTGGACAGTGCTTCTACCACTGAGGTTGGCCCCCTGGACCCCACCCCCCTCACCCCACACCCCTCACCCCACCCCCTCACCCCACCCCCTCACCTGCATCTGAGGTGTGAACACCCAAAAATGTTGGCCACCAGCCGCCACTGTGTTGCAGTGGGTTAATGAAAGCCTTGGTTTAAATTCAGCATCAATCACAGGTGTTTCATGGTATCCTCAGTATACTCTTGTTCACATGTTGTACCTTTTTATTTAAAAACAGAAATCATGTTTATTCTTGTTTACTCATAATAAATGAAACCATTACAAATATTGCATGAATTATGTTTGTTTACACTTACTACACTTTTATATAAAAACAACGATGTTGAAAAGGTACATCAATGCGTCTCTGCATTTTGCAACAGATCCTTCAGGTTTTAGCTGTTTGACATGTATTCAACAGATAGATATAATGCTGTAAAAGGGACTTGTATCTTTTAAATCTTGGCACTTCAATGGGAATTAAAGGGTTCTGATTTATGCTCACCCAATTGTAGTGATGCTCTTGGGAGTCCACCATAGTAAAGTACAGCAAAGCCACCTACCCTCTATCTCCTGCATTTCTGTAAGTATAGTGTCCCCCTTCCCCATGGTACATTTCTCTGGAAATGTGTCAAATTCTATTTCAAGCTTTCCCTCGTCTATACACAGGTGAGGTACAAAGCCTTCTGGATCTGCCTCTTGTTTTCTGAATCTTAAGCCTGGTTGCTGCTTTAGAATAGCAGGCACGTGTTCTCTGGGCTACATGAGGATGATTCCTAAGGGCTCATTCAACTCCTGTATCCGGGAAAACCTGCCAGCATGTCAAAAACAGCTTTGTACTGTAGCCAAACTTTTCAAGCTTCCTATTGGCATGGATCTTTTAGATAATCTGCCAAAAAAAGGGTCCTGGAAGATGGTAAAATGTTTTTTAAAAAATGAACCATCGTAAAACAAAAGGGGAAATCTGTCATACATTGCAACGTCGTAGGATTTCTTATTACCAATATGATCAGTATTGTCTCAGTGCTTTTTATTTAACGCATTTATTTTAACAATTGTTCCTTTTTCCCCCCTTTTTTTCAGGTCTCGCGGGACCTGGTATGTTTTCTTCAGCTGGACCACGTTAATATTTACTATGGACAGGACTACCGCAACAAGTACAAAGCGCCAAGTGACTACTGCTTAGCTTTAAAGGTACGTTTCACAGACGCAAAGCAAACACATGTTAAGGATCTCAGCAGAATGCTAATTTCCTTTGTGAGACATCACTTACTAATAAAATATATGCGGGTCCCATGGATAATATCCTCGGTATCCCGGTAAACTTGTAGTAACACAAGGGAAGTCACGGTATACCACGGTTAGCGTGCGGTACAGCCTGAAGTGTAAAAGCAGTACTTTCCAGCAGAGTGCGCCAAAGAGCTTTTAGGAATGGGCTGTATACTGTTGTTTGACAACATGATTTCTGCTTAAAATGTGTTTCATTACCCCCCCCCCCCCCCTCTCTCTCTCTCTCTCTCTCTCTCTCTCTCTCTCTCTCTCTCTCTCTCTCGGGTACTGTATTAACAAGCATACTGTATTGTTAAATTTAATTTATTCATTTACAACTTTAAACTACAAAAGCATTCTATACTGGCTGTACAAATGCTATGTAAATGTTCATGGGATTTAAAAAATATATAAAAATTAAGATATGAAAATAACTTGCATCCATCCCATTCCCTTGGAGGAAAAACATATATATATATATATATATATATATATATATATATATATATATATATATATATATATATATATAAATGCTACACACATTGAGGTATTTTTTATTTGATCAAATGCAGTGGATCATACTCATTCATATTTTGATTGAACACACAAGACCCCTGTGCAAAGACAAGGCTCTCTGCTTTGCATTTATGCCATGTTGTTGATTGCTTAGTTGTTGCTGTTCTCTTTTTTTTTTTTTTTTTTCTTTCCTCCAAGAGTTCTCACTGCACACACATGATCCCTCGTGGGAAGAGCTTCTCTCCACTTGCAATTCATTAGCAGTCACATCATGAAGAGAATGGTAGTTGTTAGACATGTGAAAGCACGGAGCTATTCTGAAATTGCCTCAATGCAATGTTAATAATCACTTCTGCAGCAACTTGTAATTAGGGCTTGAAACATGCAGATCAAGTACCAGTATCTTTGCCTGTACTTTCAACTTTATTGATTTTTATATCTAACTATATATCTCCTGATCCCAAAAAACACTCGTAACACATTTTGGTTGTAGCGAAAAAAATAATTCCTTAAAATGTACCTGTTGTGCACTGCCATTCTGTATATAAGTCTGAAATGCACAGATCTGAAAGAAACACATGTTATAGTAAATATGTATTTTCATTTTAAAACCTAGAAATACTAAAATAAATGTTAAGCTTCAGGGAGAAACATTTAGAGTAGAAATATATCTCTGTCATCAAACTTTCTTCTTGTCAAAATGTTTGTCATTGATTTTATTATATTTAGTATTGTGTAAATGTAGCACTATTGAGTGTTTGTGTTCATTTTAAAACATGATATTTGGTACTACACTAGGTTAAATTAATCTATTTGCAAGCCATGCTTTTAGAAAGTGTTGCACATCCTTGGTCATTTCCAGGTAAAATTATCCCGACCCCTTCAACTGCTTCTTTCCTGTTGTTAACCAACCATCGGCTTCCCCCATTGACTGACATGCTGTCAACCAGTAACATGCATTGACCCAGAAGAGACAGCTGAGACAACCCAAGAAGTGCAAGTGAAACAGATTTTCTCAGAGTAAGGCATGGTAGTAAATTAGTAACAGATTATCGTGTTTTAAAATCTAAAACATGCGTTCTGTACCATGTGTTTCTTTCAAAGCTACGCATTTGAGAGTAGAAGTACAAAACAGCTAAGATGTATGGATTATTTTGTTAGCTACACACTCATTAACAAACAGTGAAATAAGCCCACACAGCCTAGTACAAGTGTGTAGTAGGTTTTTTTTTTTTTTTTGCCAAAAACCCAAATCGTGTATAACAAAAGCAGACGACACAATCTCTGCCAGAACAAAAAAAAAAAAAAAAAAAGTTTCCTGTTTTATTCAGCTGCTTTTGGATTGCATCAGTTCCTGGATTTGTGTTCTGAAAAATGAGGCAACGCTCTGCCTCTTGAAGTTTGAGTTCTTTAGATCTGCCGATTACGAAAAGGAACATCCACAAGGTTTAAAAGACAGAAAATCTCTGAGGGTTTTGAACAGCTCTAGCGTATTAAAAAGTGTGCTGTCTGTGTGTCCGTTTGACAGGTCTGGAACTCTGCCTTCAATCTAGACCTTGTGTTTGAAATCTGAGTGGATTTACAAGGGGTGGAAGAAAAGAAAATGAGGGAGGATAAAAAACTGACACAACACTGGCAAGAAGTTCCACCATGGGCAGCCAGCACGACAATGATTAGCTGTTCAAATTGTTCCATGACCATTCCTTGATGATTACTCCATCTTAATCCTTCAGTTTGAAAATCTGCATTCCAAATCAAGAATGGCCCATAATGACCACAAGCACCTTGGTCTTGGAGGCAGAACTGCAAACCAAGCAGCTGCTACCATCCCGCTCTGTCTATTAGTCTTGCTATTCGGGAAAGAAACATGTTATTTGATATACGAATATTGATCAGGGGTTGCGTTTGCATAACTAACTAATCTGCTTGTAAGGGACTGACAATTGATCTAACCAGTGGAGGATCTAAATGCGTCTGCTGTGTATACCGTTAACGGGTAGGAGACTTCGTGAAAACCAACATTTGCCTTTAAAAATAATTCAAATTTCAGTGGCAGTATTTCGATCTGTGAATGTTTTAGAACAAGTGTGTGCTATAGATGGCAGGTGTTTCTGTACGATGTTACCTTCTTTTTAGTTAAAGGACAGTTTTGGAAGCACCTGTATCTGTGCAATTGAACAAACTGAGTGGAACCGATTTGTGTTAAAGACTCTAATTTGAATCTAGTTTTCCGCTGGATCGCCAACATGACTTGGTCCAGTGTTGTTCTTGAGGGCACGATTATCTGTTCAGCCCAGGTTGTGTTTGTGGACCCCGGTGAGTCATGCTTATTGCTCGGATTGCAGTCAAGAATCGGCATGTTGAATAGTCATTATTTGAGCCACATTAGCATGGAAGCATAAGGTTTCTAGGAGACAGTTATTGATGAATGAATATCTGCGCAGACATTATCGTGAGTAATTGTGAATTGTATTGCGTGCTGTGATTTTAAAAAACACATTGATCTGGGTCTTCAGCCAGAAGCTACAAGATTGCAGAAGCTGCAAGATTGCTACATTGTTATATGTGTGCAATGTGCATCATAACTAAAGTGTTTTACAAAAAAATTACAGAAAACCTCTACTGTCGTACATCTCCCAGCAAGTCAGTTTCAGCCACGATAATGTGACAAGACTTTGGTAGCTTGTTAATACAAGTGCATGTCATAGTACAATCTAAAAATTGATGACTCTATGGATTACTCTGGTTTAGCAATGGTCACATATTGTATCCCCCCCTGAACAATTAAAATTATTTATATACTGTAAGTGTTATATAAAGCTACAGCCTATTGACAGTGTCATGGCAAGTGTTTCTATTGTATTTTTCTGTCCAATCCCCGTAGGTCAGTACAATGAAGACAGTGTTTTATATACGGTAGGGATCCCACAATGAGCTCTCTGGCAATCTGTAACTAGCACAGCTGCGTGGTATGGTTGCCTTTTAGCCTTCATCTATGACAACTGCAACGAAGCAGCAGGCTGAAAAAGTTTGATTGCATTGAATTTGTACAATAGTTTCTTTATTTAGCCCAATAAAAAGGCCAAATCCTGCGGATCACTAATCCAAAACCCTTCTTCAATCTTTTTCTGCTTCTTCCGTACGACAAGGGATGGAGCCATCTGCTTGTGCTTAGTGTCGTTGAGTGGCTCAGATGAGTCAAGAAGCATTCACACACTGAAGTTTAGAAATGAAGGTCAGGCGATGTCGTTTACGGCATGCGAAGAGAAGAGAAGAGAACTCGAGGCCAAGCAATACATTACAGTCAAGTTCAGGAAAATTTTGTAGAGGAAGAGGAGTTTTTGCTGTCGATCTTGGAAACTGTTGCAAATGCACTTTTGATTTGCAAGCTATGACTAACCAGCATAGTATTCTTGATATAAGAATATAAAGTAATTATTACCATTGTTTTTCTTAGACAAAGTTAGTCTTTATTTCTTGCCACACACTTCCTGTGGAGCAGGTATTCAGACCCCTCCTGAACTCCAATTGTTGGTCCTGTCTGTAGGAACAGGGGGGTTTCTAATACCTAATGCACAGAAAGTGATAGCAGTGTCATGGCAAGATTAATGGGCTTCACCATATTCACAACAAAACTGAGCTGGAGTGTTGACTTGACTTGCAGTATTAACAGCCCTCAAACCTTTCCAAAGGTGCCAACTTGGTTCATCCAGCTCTAGTGTAAATTAGCCAGCCCCTGCCCTAACAGCATGAAGAGACAGCCTATGAGAGCTGTGGAGCAAACATCTCCATCATAGCGGCCAGCCTCTGTCACTACCTATTGTTTAACACAGCTTCAGATCTGCAGAGGATTACAAGTCCTTTATAAAACTTGGCAGGACCTGGGAAAGATAAGTGTTTCCAGCATGCCATTTCGAGTCCCGTAGCTTCCCAGTCTGCTGGCCTGCCTTGAGGCTGCTGGCTTGCGCTCAAAGTCTGCTCTCTGTTATCGGAGAGCTCAGCAGAGTAAAGTAGCAGTCTTTAGCACCAGCTTGTTTATATTAGTCAAGCCAGCTAATGGAGATCTTGCAACAGGTTTATCTAGACTGGTAAAACTAACCCTGGAGTTAAAGGTCAAGTGGTGTTCAAATGTGTCATTTTGAAATGATAAACGTGTAAAACTCTACTGTGACGCAAATTCGTCTTTTTTTTTCCTCCTTCTTTTATGGCACCATAAAGAATATTCTGCCAGATTCCACAACAGTACTCTAAAAGAAGGGTGGGTACTGTCAGGTTGCTTCGAACAGTTCTACGACCGTTGCCCCTGGCCATTTTGCCTGTGTGATAACCCTTTTAAATAATATCTGAGGCTGTGCAATACAAGATCCTTGAAAAACAGAATGTTTAATATTTAAAAGAAAACAAAATCTGTTAGGATTTTTATTTAGGATTATGCAAGATGTTAGTGGTATATGCGTACGTTTTTGTTGCATGTCCCAGGAAATATGTGGACTACATTTTAGTAAGAACAAAGAGGGATACTTGATTGACATGTTAGAATGAAATAGGGCTCAGTGTCAGGGATGCGTGTTTCTGTATGCTAGCTGCAACTGAACTAGAGAATATTAAATATTACTGTGAAGTAGCTGGAGCAGCCCACTAGAGGCAGAAGCAACAGCAACAGCTCTGTGTTCAAGATAATGGTGGGGGGAAAAAACAGATCTCCTTTTTGACATTCAGGTATTGTACCTGAAAATATTCACCATGGTAGAGCTGTGTGTGTTAGATTTCTTATTCCTGACTGGATTTTTTTTCAAGCAAAGGGAAAGCTGAAAATTCAACTGGATGGCAGTGCATAGGCTGTGATTATAGATGAGATTCCGGTAGGCACTGGCTGGAGTCTGAGGTATGCAGTAAGGGAATGTCTATTGTTCCTTGTTTTTCACAACTTGAATGCTTCATAGCACATTATGTAAATAGAATGCTTTTTTATGTATATGTCATTCTTTTTGGTGAGCGGAGAGTGGAGGGATTTTATTTTTATTTTCCTGAAATTGACTGAGTGAAGTGCTGTTTTTGGATATTTCTTTCAGACAACTTGCATGTGAATATGCTACCCAATTTACTACCTGCTGCTTTCAGGGATTAAAGACTCTAATTGAAGTCCCTAATTGAAATAAGGAGTGTCTGCAGTATAAACACAGTGATGAAAAATGTAAATGGTGTAGGCATGCTAACCTTTTCTTGCCTTGTATAAGCACTGGTATTATTACAGGCACCCTTGGATTCTTTGCTTGTTATTAATACTTCGGTTTGGAATACTTCCTGGAACCTCATCACCTTGTGTGTTGTATTCCAAACGGCTGCATGCTTTGCACTACAAGCTGGGACAGTGACAGCCTCTGTACCAGTGCCTCTACCCAAACCAAGTCAAATAGGTATTGTTACTACTGCTTCAATGTAGCCCTGTGGCACCTGTAAGACTTGTCTGTATATTAAAGGGGTTATATTATTTACATTACTTCACTGCATTATGGTGACCGACAACTTGCCTGTTTAGTTCAGACACGGTGTTTTTTATTATTTTCTACAGTGCAGCTGGGTTTCTGTCTAAGAATCTTTTACCCATCTTTAGTTATATATATATATATAGGTATGAAAAACATGAGAATAAACTGCATCTGAATAGCAAACACATGGCTCAATACTTCCATCTAGTGGCAATACATTGATTTATAGGTGCCCATTGAGTACAAAATAAATTTACTGTAGCAAAAACAGAGACAATTAACAGATGCGTTTTTTGGTTCCAAATAATGAACATGCCTACCTAAAATGACAATACATAGGCATACTCTTACTGTACTACTCTGTACTGAAAAGCAATGCAGATTTCAAATGAATCCATGGGTGCTGGTTGGAAACCTTGACTAGATGGTGAATCACTTGAGTTCTCCAAAGAACACACAAGTAGAAACAGTGCAATAGGAACAATTCAGTGTAGTGGTGCGGGCTGCCAGACCCTCATGGCCAGATTTCTGTGAAACAGATTCACTGCAGTGTGATTTCATTTTACTGAAACAAGCTTTTAAATCCATTCTTAGCCATGCATATTAAAAAGACTTGCTGGTCTCATTTAAAAAGCTGCTTAGATGATAAAACCTGCAGGTCCTGAAGACCACTGATGCTTGCTGTATAACACACTGACCTCCGTTCACAGTTTAGGTCACCCGTCATTCTGTATTCCCCACATCCTTAGGAATGGTTGCAGGCTGTTTCAATTAAATTGAATTTTAGAAATTGTTTGAGTATTCTGGTGGCTGACCCTGATAGTATAGCAATAGTATGGATACTATACTGTTGCTACAGAAACTTTTTACAGTGCCTTTCAGTGGAGCGGGTGGTAGTAGGTCAAACTGGTGTACTGCACTCCCTGGGACAATATATTGTATTGATAGGCAGACCTGTGTTGGACATTCATTACATGCAGCTAATCACAATGGCATAAATATACTGCTTGTGTTCTGTGTGCTTCTATTTTACTGAATGAAGCCTCTTTGAATTTCAGAAGTTATGTGTAGTTCATGTTGCTCCAGATTCCGTGTCTATTTTGAGTTGTGTCTCATTGCATATCATAAATCTGCGCTGTTTGTTCTTTTTTTAACCCCCATATGTTGCAGGATTGAGGGTCTTCTTTCACTTCAATGCCTCGACAGATTCATTGGTGACTTGCAGCTATCTCATAAAGTGATATTAATTTGGCATCTGCTTGCTTATTGAAGTAAAGCTACCGTAGTCCGAAACTGATTTTAAAGAAGCCCAGATGGCAAAGACTGTTATTGCAGGGATGACAATAAAATGGCGACAGAGTTTGGCACGAGACATTCTTTTATAATCTTCAAGAAGAGTACCTTGGAGACACACTGTCTCCTTTGATCACAGGCAGTCATGCTTGTGTTGCATCTTAAGGAATATCTGCTTCTCCCTGTAGGACTTGCTGTCTCTCATATCTATGGGTACTGGAGCATGTCAGGAAGACTGTAAAATTAACTAATGAACAATCTTGTGACATTTCCGATGACAGACCTGTTCTGTGTTTTGTACAGCACCCCCAGATTCAGAAGAAGTCTCAGTACATAAAATACCTCTGCTGCGATGATGTCAGAACACTCCACCAATGGGTGAACGGGATTCATATTGCCAAGGTAACTGCAACTGCATGTCTGGCTTCCTTGCCGGTTATACCTTTTACCACATCAGCTGCTCTTAGTATTTCTTGTAAATGTATGAAAGAAATAAAAACATTTGTTTTTGTATTTTAATCTCTAGCAATCTGACACTATACCTGTGTATTGTTGTTTTGTGTTACTTATTTTAAGTGAAGCATTGCTAATGGTTTATAGCCTATATTTCTAACAATTGGAACCGATTCTTGCTCTTTCCATTAACGGGTAACGTGTCTATAGTATGGAAAGCAGCTCTATGTGAACTACCAGGAGGCAATGAAAAGGACTGAGGCAGCATACGATTGGTCATCCTTGTCCAACTCGAGTATTAAATCAGGGTCCAGCTCATCCAGCATACCAGGTAAGAAAGAGAAGTCTAATTTCCCTCGCCCCAGCCACCAGTGATCTAGTAATAATTGAAATTCAAGTCCATCATAGAAATGAGGGAGTTAAACTATGGATCTGAATTAGCTCAAGCCTTGCTTACCTTGATTCCACTGTTACCCATGTCTGTGAAGAGTCCATTCGTTTGTATGATGACTCATCTCAGTGGAGGAGAAAGGAAAGTATTTTTTTCTGTGAATTTTACAGATTTGTAGGTTAGACCCCAGATAGTAATAGTACCACTAGATTGTCCCTTTTCATGGATAGATTGCCCGCTTTTGCCGTTTGTTTTTGTCATTTTTTTGTGCCTGTACAATATGCATCCAATTACAAGATTGACGTGTGCATGTTTCTCATTGTTTTTATTAATCATTGTTGTCATTCTTAGAGGGATGACAGTAAAGGGAAGAATATTAAAAATTGATGAAGCTTAAATTAAAGTGCACTGTTAAAATGTTTTCCTGTGAACTGAAGGTGACAGTATTTCAAACCTTTTGAATATGTCTTAGTGGCACTCCCTTGGTCTATTTTACATTAGGTATTAAAAACCCTGTGTTAGTTTCACAAAAAATATTGATACATTCACTGTTAACTGCCAAAGAAACATTACTTTTAAAGACATTTGCTAAATTGGTATTCATGTTAGATACTCTAGACCCAACCTATAAAACCTGAGGATTTGGGGCTCTCCAGGACCATGGTTGGAGACCCCTGCTCTAGACTTTAAAATCCGGTCTCATTCCACTACTGAATGTTCACCAGAAGGTGGTGCTGCAGCATTTGTTGTCTCAAAATTTTTTTTAACAGGGATGGAAATGAGACTCCTATTGCATAGCAGTTTGATCCATTCCTGGTTTTACTATTAAGACACTGTGAAGAAGTGGAAAAGCCTACCACCTGCCCTCCACCACAATCACGTCAACTGGAGGGTGGAAACAATTGGAGACTCACATTGGTGTTATAAGTAGATAAATATAATGTTTATTCTGTAGCACAGGATATAAACAGGGTCTAGCACAGCTTCACAGGATACAAATTGCAGACAAACCGCTTAAGACACAGAGATATAAACTATATTAGTTTCACTTTCCTAGAACTACTGTTGCCGCCACTTATTTATTGTGTCACACTGGCTTCGGAACATGTAAGCTCTCTAAATGATCCTACTAGTTAAGATGTTTGAACTGCATAAGTCACCACTCCTGACGAGCAGACAAACTGAGCACCTCCAAAAAAAACTCCCACTAAACCACCACTGTGCTTATATATGCGGTACACTAATACACCTTATAGTTTACTTGTAATTACTCGTTTGTAATTACTCGTTTTATATAAATGCTCTACGTATGTACTATTGTATATTTTATACAAAAAGACATTCTTAATAACAAAAATAAATTATATTAAAAAAAAAACTTTAACCCATCTTCCTGGTAAGCTTTTGTTTGTTTTAAACAGTGACAGTTTTCTGAGCTTCTTATCTGTACACTGTGGCTAATCAAGCTCAATGTAAAACCTGGAATGAGTGAAACTGATAAGCAGTAGGAGTCTTATTTCCATTCCTGTTCATATTTGTTTGTTAGAGTAAATTATATAGTATAGCACTCACTGTTTTCTTTCCCTCGGCAGAGTCTCACTCAAACCACTCTGACAGCAGTGTGTCCGATAGCCCGTCTTCAGGACATGTGCGCTCGCAGAGCATAGTCAGCTCCATCTTCTCCGAGGCCTGGAAGCGGGGGACACAGATGGAGGAGACTAGCAAGGTAGGCCTGTTTACAAGGGCCAGAAACATCTTTTGACTGTACTACCACTGGGTTATCTGGGGTTACTTATTAGTAGCACAGGCCTATAAGTTAAGGCCACCTCTCTTCTGAACCTTTAGTCGAGTAAAATGGTCAGAGACACAAAGGTGCGCCTTATTGCACTGCCTAGAATGGAGAAAGCAGTTTCGACAACATTGACAGACTTTTTTTATTTTATTTTTTCAGGATGCCACAGTGTGTTTTCAGTGTATATTATGGTTTGGGATTCTGGTATTGCCTTTTAAGGATCGTGGTTAAAGTGATTTGTGTTATATAAATGCACATGTTGTCCTTAATGTGCAAGTCTCAATGGCCCACTTTGTGTGTTAATATAAACCATAATGCGATCACTTAAAGCTAAGTTTGAAAAGACCAGGGCCCATATTTATCAAATGTACGTATGCAAATGTTCTATTCAAAAAGAGTGGATATGCACATTTGAACCAAAAGTATGTAATTTATCAACAGAGAAAGCTGAGTGAAACGTTTCTTCGATTCACGCACACTCTGGCTGTGCGTACAACCATTTCTTAGTGTTAGACAATGAGTGCTGCAGGAGACGGTCAAATTCTTTATTTTCCTGCAATCACTGAATTTCCTTTTATATAAATTCTTATTGGGAGTGTTTTGTATTAATAACATTGTTGCTGAAATATTTGTCATGCTCTTGTCCTTTTTTTTTTTTTTTTTTTTTTTTTACAATTCACTTTATGTTCTTCTGAAATAATTTGAACATCTTTACAAACATGCTCCACAACAGCTTATGTAGGATCAAATGCACCATGTGTAAGAAACTGTGGGCAGTTCAAATGCGAATTCCACATACAAACAGATTTAGAAGCATTGAGATTTATTAACACCAATTGTGCGTGTGAAGGCTCAACGTGAGAATTATAAATCTGGATCAATTTGTGCGTGCGAGAAAAATCAAGCACTAAATACACACATTTGATAATTACGGGCCCAGGATTTTAACCGTTTGGTTTACTTGGGAAGTTGGTATAAGACATTCATCTTGAGTTTTGATTTAAGCCGTTTTTCATTTTTTCATGTCACCTGTGTGTCTTACTGTCCATTTTTCTCCTGTCACCTCACCTATCCAGGGGTCGAAGGTCAAGCCTCGCAAGCCTGTGCTCCTGTGTTCTGGGGTGAATTAAGGTTAGGGGCATTGTTGGGCCTGCAGACGTAACACAGATTATTTTGATATAACCACACACCTTTTAAATAAATAAATAAATAAATAAATAAATAAAAATAAAAAACTAACCCCTTTTAATTCTTACCGTGGCTTTTAATCCTAATTGTGAATGTATATTGGGCTAAACACCTGATTTGATTTTATTAACAGCTAGTTGATCCACCTAGCACTTTTTTATTTTAATTTTTTGAAAGGACAAAATTAATCAAATGTATTCAGTTTGTCACTGCAACTTGTTTTTTTTTCCTTTCGATTTTCAATTCACGTGTGGGTGTGTGTGTGTGCATAGATTGAGTGCGATGGAAATGTTTGCTGTGTTTATTTTTCTGAGGATTTAACCTTGTTCTAGATATAAACAGGAACACCCTAACACTACATTGCAACAGCGACTATTGGATTACTCTTTAGCCAGCTGTAGCATCTTTTAATCACAGTTTCTTAACCTTAGTCTTTGGGGGCACCTGAAGATATAGGTTTTGATTCAACCAGGTATCCTTTGGAAAAATAAATAAATAAATAAAAAAATCCCACAGATTACCATGAGCGATGTATATTGTGGAATGTAATTATGATTTTTTTTAAATGCTTTTCATTGAATATTCAGGACATGGATGAAACTAAACCTTGACGATTTGGGAGGAGTTGCGAACCAGTGATATGATTGATACAGAATTAAACAAAAGGGTTTTTTGTTTTTTTTTTAACCCAATGTATTTTATCCAGTAGAAAATGGAAACTGGTATCCAAGCAATTGAAAATTTAAGATGCATACTTTAAATTTACCCCAGAGCACTAGCCAGCCCAGTATTCTGTTGTGACAAATAAAAGGCCAAACACTGCACAGTAGGCTTTCCCTGTTTGAAAGTCTCAAGTGATTGTAATGGATTTCACTGTAGATTTAATGTAACCTGTATTAAGACCCCACAAATGCATTAATAGTAACTGGTAATTATTTTATTTATTTAGTTTGAGCTAGCCCAATAATAATGATAATGCTATGATGCTGCTAATAATAATAATAATAATAATAATAATAATAATAATAATAATAATAATAATAATAATAATAATGGTCATTATGATGATGCTAATAATTATAACAATAATAAACAAAATACTCAGAGCAAGAATAAATGAAATTTACTGAGGTAAGAAAAGTATTGTCCTGTATTTTATTTTTGTTTTCATTGGCAAATAAAAAAAATAGTTTAAAAGATTACTGAAGTTGACACGGTAAGGAAATTACCAGTCTTGGTGTGGTTCTGTAGGTTTTTTTCAGAAACACAGAGAACGCTTGAAGGGAAATGCCAACCTAGGGAGCGGCGCACAATTGCTCGAGCGCCGCCCGCGTAAGGAGGGCTTAGGTCGGCAGGGTAATCCACGGTTCACCGCGCACCAGCGACCCCTGTGGCTGATAGGGCGCCTGCAGGTCTGCAGTGGAGCCATTCAGATCTGTGTTGTCCTCCGGCACTATAGGTCTGGTGGCTTCGCTGTGGATCCGCAGTGTGAAAAATTACAGATTGGCAGGAACATGTTCCCAGAGTCTCTGTTCCCCGAGTCAGCGGGGGGTTGCAGTGGTGAACCGGGATAAAAATAATAATTGGCCATTCCAAATTGGGGAGAAAACCGGGGTAAAAACCATTGGCGATGACTAAATTTTTTTATATATACAGACGTGCTCAAATTTGTTGGTACCCTTACAGCTCATTGAAATAATGCTTCATTCCTCCTGAAAAGTGATGAAATTAAAAGCTATTTTATCATGTATACTTGCATGCCTTTGGTATGTCATAGAATAAAGCAAAGAAGCTGTGAAAAGAGATGAATTATTGCTTATTCTACAAAGATATTCTAAAATGGCCTGGACACATTTGTTGGTACCCCTTAGAAAAGATAATAAATAATTGGATTATAGTGATATTTCAAACTAATTAGTTTCTTTAATTAGTATCACACATGTCTCCAATCTTGTAATCAGTCATTCCGCCTATTTAAATGGAGAAAAGTAGTCACTGTGCTGTTTGGTATCATTGTGTACACCACACTGAACATGGACCAGAGAAAGCAAAGGAGAGAGTTGTCTGAGGAGATCAGAAAGAAAATAATAGACAAGCATGGTAAAGGTAAAGGCTACAAGACCATCTCCAAGCAGCTTGATGTTCCTGTGACAACAGTTGCAAATATTATTAAGAAGTTTAAGGTCCATGGAACTGTAGCTAACCTCCCTGGGCGCGGCCGCAAGAGGAAAATCGACCCCAGATTGAACAGAAGGATAGTGTGAATGGTAGTAAAAGAACCAAGGATAACTGCCAAAGAGATACAAGCTGAACTCCAAGGTGAAGGTACGTCAGTTTCTGATCGCACCATCCGTCGCTTTTTGAGTGAAAGTGGGCTCCATGGAAGAAGACCCAGGAGGACTCCACTTTTGAAAGAAAAACATAAAAAAAGCCAGTTTGGATTTTGCTCAAATGCATATTGACAAGCCACAATCCTTCTGGGAGAATGTCCTTTGGACAGATGAGTCAAAACTGGAGCTTTTTGGCAAGTCACATCAGCTCTATGTTCACAGACGAAAAAATGAAGCTTTCAAAGAAAAGAACATCATACCTACAGTGAAACATGGAGGAGGCTCGGTTATGTTTTGGGGCTGCTTTGCTGCGCCTGGCACAGGGTGCCTTGAATCTGTGCAGGGCACAATGAAATCTCAAGACTATCAAGGCATTCTGGAGCGAAACGTACTGCCCTGTGTCAGAAAGCTCTGTCTCAGTCGCAGGTCATGGGTCCTCCAACAGGATAATGACCCAAAACACACAGCTAAAAGCACCCAAGAATGGATAAGAACAAAACATTGGACTATTCTGAAGTGGCCTTCTATGAGTCCTGATCTGAATCCTATCGAACATCTATGGAAAGAGCTGAAACTTGCAGTCTGGAGAAGGCACCCATCAAACCTGAGACAGCTGGAGCAGTTTGCTCAGGAAGAGTGGGCCAAATTACCTGTTAACAGGTGCAGAAGTCTCATTGAGAGCTACAGAAAACGTTTGATTGCAGTGATTGCCTCTAAAGGTTGTGCAACAAAATATTAGGTTAGCGGTCCCATCATTTTTGTCCATGCCATTTTCATTTGTTTTATTATTTACAATATTATGTTGAATAAAAAATCAAAAACAAAGTCTGATTTCTATTAAATATGGAATAAACAATGGTGGATGCCAATTACTTTTGTCAGTTTCAAGTTATTTCAGAGAAAATTGTGCATTCTTCGTTTTTTGTGGAGGGGTACCAACAAATTTGAGCACGTCTGTATATATATATATATGAAAAATTTTAAAAAGCCAGTTTGTCGTTGCCTGTCCATAGTCAACTTTATCAGCAATTACGTAGACTTATATACCGTGAATGCAGCTGTTCGTCGTGAAGTCCTGAAACTTTTTGCAGAGCTGCAAGAAATGGTGTTTGGTTTTATTCACAGATTGTCAGAAGCCACATTATCAATGATTGCTTAAAGCATATTGGAGAGGAGAAGCCAGGAATTTTCATTGAGCAAGCAGTGTTATTGAATTGAAAGTGTGTTGATTTAGATTCATTGTTCGGTTATAGTTTTCACTTAGAGAAATCTTAACTCTTTACAAATGCCAAACCTGGTGCTACAAATGCCATAGATTGTTCAGAGTGAAGAGCTTTCAGCATCTAGTACTGAACTTTACCAACAATTAAATTGCTGTACATTAGTGACACAGGGTTATAAGATGCCAACATTACTGTGGCATATGTACTCTGTATGTAAGATTATTTAATAATTAAGCATGACAGAAAATGAACAGTATTTTCATTCTCTTATTTTCAGACCAGGTTGGAGTCCGTCAGCAGACCCTACCCGCTTCAGCTGCCTCAGCCTCCCCCCCAGACTAGGTTAAGCATTTCCCATGTTTCCCCCCAGCCATCCCCTCCCCCACCACCACCACCCCCCCCTCCACCTCTCCCTCCACCCAACCCACCCCAGCAGGCAGTCCCCACCATGTTCGCAAAGTACAGCACCATCACCCGACTGCAGAACGCTGCGCAAGGCGGCAATCAGTTCAAACCGCCCTCCTTGGGCCAGCAGGCCCCGCTGGCTCCTCTGGCCCCTCCCTCACAGTCTGTGAAGCCCCAGATAACCATCCCAGCTGGAGCTAATGTACCCCCTCCCCCTCCCCCACCCCCTCCCCCACCCCCTCCAGTCCCTGGTTCAGCCATGGCGGTGCTAAAACCAGGGCCGCTGAGCCCGGCCGTGCCACTCTTCATGCCGCCGCCTCCCCTCCACCCACAAAAATTCCAGACCCACCTGCAGAATAATGGTATTCAGCACGTCCCACAGGCCCCGCCACCGCCTCCTCAGCCAAAGTTCCAGTCACTTAGTAACAGCGGGTTCCAGGCAACACTGGCTCAGAAATTTTCAGGCTTTCCCCAGAATAATGTAGGCCATGTGGCCCAGGCAGAACCTCCCCCTCCACCCCCACTTCCTGCTCCGGCCCCAGCACCAACTTCACAGGCTCCTGCCAAACCCTTTGGAGGATTCCCACCGCTAACTGCTCCCAAACCCCCTGGGCCAGGTGCTGTGCCAATGCCTATATCTCCAGTGGCAGCAGTGCCCCCACCCCCACCCCCACCCCCTCCTCCATCCCCTCCTGCCCCTGCCCCTGCCCCAAACCAGCCACCTCCTCCACCAATGAAGAAGCAGAAGAGCTTCTCAGCCAGCCACTCCTCTCTCACACCTGCCCAAAACCAACCTCCGCCCACCCTCCCCAAGCAGCACAGCTTCTCTTACAAAGCCCCTCCAATGTCTGCACCTATTTCTCCAACCCCAACCCCCTCCCTAGTCAAACAAATGGCCAACCAGTTCCCTGCACCCCCACCTCCTGCTTCTATACAGCTAGAGCCCAAAGCATTGCCCCCTCAGTCACCACCTGCTGTCAAAGCCAAACCCAAGTGGCAGCTCGGGGGCCAGCCCCAGTCCCCTGAATTCCCACCCCCACCTCCAGAGAGCAGCTTGGCCTTCCCTCCCCCACCTCCGCCACCTCCCCCTCCCCCTCCCCCTCCCGCTCCTGCTCCCACACCTGCAGCTCCTCCCGCCCCACCAGCAAAGAGTGGCTCTCCAGTGAAGAAGGCCTCCAAGACGTCCAGCCCTGGCGGGAAGAGACCACCTCCAACACCCCAGCGGAACTCCAGCATCAAATCTGCGAGTTCGGCTGAGTACCAGGAGTCGAAAAAAGTGGAAAACCTGAAGAACAAATTTGGACAGGCTGCGGAATCGTCATCCTCCTCCTCCTCGGGATCACCTTCTAAGGACTCTACTGGACCCCCAGCCCCTCCGAAGCCAGGGAAGCTGAATCTATCCAACCTGCCCATGATCTTCCCACAGGGCAAGGGTGGGACCAGGGAACCCACGGCCGACTTTCCCTCGCCTCCTTCAGACTATGACTTCCCACCACCCCCACCTGATTACGAGCTGCTCCTCCCTCCCCCGGCTGAGCCCCCTGGTGCACCCAAAGTTGCCGTTGTCAACCCCCAGCCTCAGGCCTGGAACAAATCCTCCCTGAAGAAGACACCCCCACCGACGCTGCCCCGGCGTAACGACGGCACCCGTCTGTCGCTAGGAGAAGGCCCTGAACCGCCCACAACACCTCCACCGCATCAGCAGCAGCAGGAGGCCCCACAGCCTCCCACCTCACCCAAGGGAAACTTGTCTGTGCAGCCCAATTTCCTGGCGGACCTGAACAGGACTCTGCAAAGGAAATCCATCACCAGGCACAGTTCCCTGTCCTCGGCGCGGATGTCCAAATTAGAGCCGACAACCACCATGGACGATATGGCCCTCCCGCCACCCCCTCCCGAGCTTCTATTTGACCAACAGAAGCAGGGTTCCTACATGTCCGGCAACATCTCAGGCTATGCAACATTGCGACGGGGGCCTCCTCCTGCCCCACCAAAACGGGACCAAAGCACCAAACTCACTGGAGAGTGGTAGTGGCAAAACCAACAGACTGAACTGATAAAAAGAGTATTAATCATTACTGACCAGGATACCCGGTTATATCCTTCTATTTCAAGACAGACCAAAACGCCTTTACAGCTTTTCAATGGTGTCTTTTTGCAGCTTGTTCCATAGGCAATTCTATAATATGACAATGAGAATGACTTTTGTTGCAATATATTGGTACTGCATGGGACTCATCATAAATGAACATGTTTAAACAGATGACAGTGTTTTTGGAGGAGGGGTGGTGGTAAAATTAGATTCTAAAGACATTTTAAGGTTTAACATAGATAAAATGTTGCTCCCTTTATTAACCACAAAACAGATATATTAAAGTGAACTTCGTTAAGATGTTCATTTATTTAATTGGAAAGCATTTTGGAGTCAAGTGTATTTTTCTGTTCCTCTGCTTACTGTGCATAATGAAAGTGGTATGCTTGCTTTAAAAGGTTGAAATCTGTATTTTAGTGGCCCTTGTATATTCTGTTTTAATTTCAAATTTTTGCTAATAAGTGCACATATATGTAAGACGTTTACTCTGATGCAAAACCGGAAAGAGACTTCTGCATATGGCACCAAATGGTTAAAAACCTTTAATGTGATCACTTTACAACTGGAATGAACCCAAGTGTTTTCTAGATGCAACAGGAAGCAAACTCCACCTCTGCAAGCGGGGATCCATGATGGGTTAGAACAGTGTGCATCACTGTTTCAGAATGTGACTAAAATATTATATATATATATATATATATATATATATATATATATATATATATATATATATATATATATGTATATATATATATATATATATATATATGTATATATATATATGTATATGTATAATTACCAATTCTTGTCTTTTAACAGCTCGCTTTGGCCTAGTCTTCCAGTCCTTGTTGTTCTTAAGTGGTTTTCCAAGTATACTGGGAAATAAGTTTACAGTTATTGGTTAGGAAAGTCTACAAGGGTGAGCATACTACACAGACTTACATCTCAACACAATTCCTCTTCAGCAATAACCAGGCTCAGGATGATCACTACACAAAAACACCTTGCCTTCTTAAAGGGTGCTACAAATGTCTCTCAAACAGTTCTGTGACTGTGACTCTACAGTATGAGGGACCAAACCATCAAATATCTCTGAGATCATTATTTCACACTTAACAAAGGACATACACTATCCATTAAGATAAACCTTGAGTATGACTTGCCTTTTAGGAAATACTGTTAGTTGCCTAGCCTTAAATGAGGTGTACAGTATTGTTTTGTTTTTGTTTTTTTGTGTTTTTTTTTCTAAAGTTGTAAGATTTATACCAGAATTGTGTCTGTCTAATGCAGGCCAATTAAAATAGTAAATCTTTTCTTAAGGGACATAACAAATATTACAAGACCTTTTCGATTTAACGCCTGTTCCAGCACATCCTTGTGCATAGTTTAGATAAGCTCAGACGCCCCCTGCTTTTTCACAAGGAGCATGCTTTCCATATAGCGTGCTTACTGCAAACTGTCATTCTGATGCAACAGTTTATCATATCAACTAAAGCTACCTGCAGAAGTACCTCAGTATTCACTAACAGTGCTATCAGGCAATGGTTGCAAGCCTAACCCTGTAGCCTTGAGTTATAAGTAAGCTTAGATGATGTGGAACAGGCATAGTTCTGAAAGCAACAATATGCTCAAACAGATTAATTACAATCAAAAGTTCTGTTTTATATTTGATGTGTTTTGTAAATGCAGACCTTGGTGCAGTGGTTTGTGGGTTGTTAAAGGCTGCATAACCCACAGCTATAGACTTTTCTGTGTACTCTGTATGCCTGTGATGTCAAAGTACTTGTATCGGCTGAAAGAGAAAACACACCAAGGGTTAATGTTTTGAGGGGCATGTTTCTTTTGTATTTAGAAGCTTGGCACGTTTTTGAGGTGCATTGACATAATATGACACATATAAAGTGGTAAGTCTGAAATGGCCGAATGAGTTTTTAAAGGAATATTTCCAATATATTATTAATGGGCAATCATGTCTCTTGCAGTTAAGCTAAAGATCACAATATAAATGTACAAATCATACCCATGGCTCTGTTGAATGGCTGTTTTATTTTTAAAGAACACACACTGTGTTACTGTTTTTCTTTCTTGTTTGTGTTTCCTGGCCAGAGTTTTGTGATCAGTTTTCTAGATAGCATTTCATTCTTTTCTGCAGCTTCTCACATGGATAGCGATGTTCACAGCAGCCCAAGTGAGAGACAGCATGGCCTAGATTCTGAGTTACCTGTCAATCCGATTGTGTGCTTTTCATGACGATACCGTGTATCCTGATTTTTTTTTTTTTTTTTTAAATAATAAATAAATAAAGAAACAGAAATCCAATGTTAAAATGAATGGGAGGGGTTGTACAGCTACATTTGAATAATTGAAACACATAATGCTTTAAACATTCATACAGATTCAATGGAAATTGCTCCTAGTGCACATAATGATTATTTTACTATTCCTATAGCATTACTATTCACTTTATTACAAATATTATATGATAGTTATTATTTATTGTAAACCCATTTCACCACCACCAAGCAGCATTGTTATCAATTGCCTACTGTTCACTTGGCAGTGGGAAATCGATATATTATTCTCAAAATAAGGAATAGCAAAATGCAGTGGCACCAAGAAATAAGCTCTGGCAGAATCCTATGTAGGCTCGTCATACGAAGGCTTCATTGTTCCTACTTTGTGTCCATTTATTAATGGCTTGGTCTGTAATGGCTCAACTAAGGTCATATACAAAATAAACTATTAAGCCTTTTGAGAGAATGATATAATATTCAATAGTAAGCCTAGTCTACCATTATTTAATTGACTGCCATTTCGTGCTCTCTATTAATTTAAGTACAGTATGCTAATGTGTCCTATGCTGTTAATCAACAAAATGAACTAATCCTGTGTGGCATAATATTAATTCCATGTTAATCCACAGGAAGTTTTACTTCTAATCACAACTTGTTATGCAAATTAGCAAATCTGTTCGCAGCGAACTGACAAACAACTCTAACATAGCATAATCATCATAATATAATTGCAATATACACTATGGGTGACAATATATGGCATCAGATTAATACATTTAGTTTTGTCACCACGCATTCCAAATAATAATAATAATAAATTAATAATAATAACCTAGTAGATGTTGAAAAAACGAAGGGAAATTGAAAGGCAACGTTTAAATAAAATTACAAATCCGCTTCCTGATTTTGAAAAAAATATAAAATGGTTACTCAATAAATTCATGTTAAGAGTCAAGTTAACTATTCTTTCTTACAAAATAAATACATAAACTGCTCCTCGTGTGCCAGTCCACAACAAGTTTTAGAGGTTATCAATTAAATAAATTAACAGATTAATACCTGAATAGAGGCTTCATTAAGTCATTATGGGTGTAACAAATATCTGGGATAGAATTACCATCGGGTAAGTTGGGTAAATTTTATTGTATTTAAAAAAAAGAGTTTTCTCCCTCAGATAGTATATTTTTGTTGATACAGTAGTTGAACAAGAGTGGCCTATTACTTTTTAGGTGCATTTTGAAAAGGTACAATAAATATATTTGTTAAACGCTTACCGTATAGTTAATATCCACTAAACGGTTCTGTTGTGATTTAGAAACTCATACAGCCTATATTGCAACATACTGTGGCTGTAGATCATGTTGATTTACTTTGTCATAGTGCTTTTCTAGTATGGCATTCTGAAACTCCACTGCTCCTGTGAGTCACAGAATTGAGAAAGAAAAAGTGATTTGCCTCATATTGTACGATTTTCTGATGCACAAAGACGACACTCGTCAGAAAGGAAATGGAGGTCTATGTTTTAATCTCATTCAAATTCCTTATGCATTATATGTTTTAATTGTGTTTGCTCAACAACAGTTAAATAATCTGCAGAAGTTTAAATTAACTCATATGTTTTTTGCAGAATATTTGAACTAAAATTATAGTTTTTGTGGTTCAAAACCTATTTAGTAAAGAAATGACAAACTACACAGTACATTTTTTTTTCATTGCAGTGTTTATTGTTTTTCACTTGAATGCCAGCAACAAAATGGGAAAAAATGAAAACTGTTTTTAAGAGTGTGGTTGGTGTTGACAAGCAATGTATGTTCCCAGGACAGTTCCACTTAGCTCCTGGATTTCACATGTTGTTTTGCTTTCTGGAGTAAAAAAAAAAAACATGAATACTTGAGTAACATGGAGTAACAATACAAGTTATAACTGCTGGTGATTTCATTTCTGGTTGTGGATTATTAAGTAAGAAAATAAATAGACGAAAATAAATGATTCTGTCAGAATCAGGCCCAAGAGAAAATATTTTAGTTTGGCAGTGTCCAAGGTATACAGTTACTATATCCAAAATGTATCGTAATCACAATCCTCGAATTATCATTTGTAATATATAGAATGGTTAATCTCATCATGTTACAAATGTCTGTTATTGCACAGTACTGACTATTTTCCCCTCACCGCAGCAATTCCCCACATGGCTTGGGAGACCCAAAGGTTCAGGGCGGATGTCAGCAATGTGTCTGCCTTTTGAGCTCACTGGGCGCCTGGCTTTTAAATGACCTGTCCTGCATCATGAAACCCCTTACCTCTTAGAAGCCTGCTACTTCATTATTCTAAAAACTCTGACAAATATGTCCTTGGTCTGCCATGTGGCCGGCCCGCAGTTCCCTCTCCCAGGTTTAGAAGAGGATTCCTGCCTGGTGAAATATGAAGGAAGCAGCTTTTAAGCACCTCCCCAAATATCTGACATGATACAAGGTCTATTTTAAATTGCCCCCGGAAAAAAAAAATGTAAATGAGAACATTCAGAAACTGAATCATTTAAGATTCAATAAACTTTATAGCTTGTATCTGACAAATCTAGGCTTTAGTTCAGGGTGATTCAAATAATCAAGCATGTATTCTAACAAAAGCTACACAAATCTAAGGATTGCCACTGGTTGAACACAAATGGGATCTTCTGGGAATAGAGGGAAGCACCGCTCAATATCCCTGGTAAAAGACTACAACCACTTTATATTGAAGCTTTTGCTCTCTTGTCTTTGATACTCCCTTTGGAATTGGAAGTGAATTGTTATCGAACACGTTCCTGGGATGAGAAAGTGTGCATTATTCTACATAACAAGAAGGCAACTGCTGCTCAATTATGTAATAATGACACGGCTGCTGCTCCATTATGTAAAGATGACATGGCGGTGTTTTTTTTTTAATGTTTAATAGGTTTAGCCTATGTTGACCCCTATTGACCTTTTTCTCTTGTGTGTCACTGAACTGCTGATCAAACTGAGGCCTCATTCTCTCAGACATTGACCCTTTTGTAAAATGCGTTGCATTATATTTTAAAAGGGCACTTTTCAAGCTGGCTTTTTAACAAATGTAAAAAAAAGGCCACAAATATCAGATCAGTATTTTGGTATTATCAACTCAAAATCAATGTCATATCATCGAAATTGAGTCAAATCTGTTTAAGTCAATAAAGAGAGCCTGTCATTGATGACCTAATGATTTTAGTAATCTATCCCAGTACCACATCAATTACCCTTATATTGGTTCCCCTGCTTCTCCTAACGTGTAATGAAAAAGCCAGGATAACCAAGATGTCTTTTACCAGGATTTAAATAAGTTATTATTCAGTATTATTCAGTTTTGACACTAGATGATGGGAATTTAGATGCAAAATTGCAGTTTAAGCAGTTTAAGTGTATTTATCAGATTTGCCACTAGGGGGCTTAAGAGTGCTATACACCAATACAGTACCTACTTTGAAGTTATAGGTGATTTATTAAGCCTGAAAAGAAAACTACAGTATTAAAATGATATTTCAAATTAATGGAATAAAAGATTGAATTGACATTTTTGCAGCACTGTTTTAATGTAGTTGCCAATGCTACTGGTATTACCTCTGTAAGTGTATTGGCGTCTGCCATTCAGGTGCTGGGACATCAGCTAGAAATAAGAAAAGGGAACTGTTATTTTTTGGTTTTAACAGCTGTAATCTAAACTGTACCACTTTTATTCCCACAATGTTTCCAAATCCGACAATAGCAAAAAGTACAGTAACCGTCAACCTGAACGAGGCTACATGAACACACATTTATTTTTGGGTGGTGAGGGAAATTTCAGTCATGACCAGCAATGATCAGAACTGGTGGGTTTGCTGGTTCAGGAGACTAGGTCCATTAAAAATCAATTTACTATAAAGTTATTTGCTGTAAACCTTGTCTGGGTTTTTAATGCCCGTTGGGAGTAAGAGGCCTGTAAATATTGTTTCCCATTCTAACTCTTAGCTGGTCACCAGCAGTTGGTGGAAGTTGCATTTGGATTATGTGTTAAGACCTAAAATCCAAAATAGGTAGTATATTTATAACAGGCTTTTCAATTACTGTACCACAGAGCAGTTATTACAATGATTTATTAAAACTATCTGTTAAATATCTCCTGCAAGGCATCTCTGAAAAATGTATAATTTTCACATCTGCTGACAGGGGGATGTCAGGCTGGTGTTTGAATGCCACGCATGCACTGTATAAATGGAGACTTGCTTTGGAGTGATATGAAAGCGGGCCCTCGCATCAGGTTTGTAAATATTATTTAGGGTTTAAAAAGCAAAAAATGTCACCAGCTTGCGTACCTCCTCGCTGCTGCTGCTCATCGATTCCGAACTTGAGCTGGAGCTGGAGCCACTGCTGCTGCACCTCACAGAAACGTTGTCGATCTGATCGTTTCTAAACTGTACGCGGCTTGAGCAGGCCGCAGTGCGCTGCAATGAGAGAGAGAGACAGAGATTGACACACACTGGATTATTCTGTTAAGCTGTGATGAAAATGCCCCTTCATTCAAGGTAAATACCCCAGTCTACGGTGCATGCAATTACAGAAAGTGTGATTTACAGCATCATAACTTTACAAAATTAAAATTAGTCAAGTCTTTTTGTTTCTGGACACTGAGAAAGAGCCATTTGTGCTTCGAAATGCTGACAGCACAAAAGTGGGTTTATCTGAGATAAAAATGGAAGTCAAGTAAACAAACGTTTTGTAAACGCACACACACGGCCTGACATTATCTGAAACACAAAGGTAAAGAGTTCACCTTGTCCAGCTGTACTGTTTGTGCAACCTTTAATTAAACAGGTCATCACATGGAAAGCACTGATATACCAAGGTCATTTATTCAACTTAGTGACATGATGTAGCCTAGGAGACAGTATGCAGAGGTAGACAGACAAAACACACACAGACATCCTGAAATTATGCAGTCAATATAAAAAGATCTTATAGGGGGATAACCCCTTTTGAAAACATTTTACTTACTGTACCTCTCTCTTTGACTACAACATTTACGCAAATCATTTTTATCTTCCATACTTTATTTTCCCTTTGAATCAGGTGTATGGACAATGTACACTGACAACAGTATAAATGCACTTCCTGTGCAGCAGTTATTAGGATCCCATTTGACCTTTACAATCTCAGGCTCCTGTGTCAGGTGAAGAGAGGCCTTATAATGTCTGCTGCACAGGAAGAGAATTTAATAAAAGACATGAGATATTGATATTGTATTAATGAGGGTGTTTTTAAAAGGCTTGGCTAATGGACCTCACATACTCCACAAAACAACCATAAAAAAAATAATGAATATAAAAAAAAAAAAAATATATATATATATATATATATATATATATATATATATATATATATATATATATATATATATATAGTTTTCCTGGTTCGGCTATCAAATTGGCTGTTTGAGCCTCTCAGTAGGAATGGTTGACAAGCCCACACAATGACACACAGATAACATACAGCACACACAGAGAGCTCATTTATATGCACGGTTTTCATGAAAATATTTCTCCCCTGGGGAAATACTGCCCTCCTGTGGATCTAATTCATTCATTTTTTTCTGTATGGGGAAAAGGCTGTTGATGCTGACCAAGAAAAAAAGAAATGTAAGTTTAACTTCCTTTAACACTTTTTTTTTTTTTTTTTAAAGAAAATCTCTAAAACAGGTCCAATGTCCAGTACACAGGTCTGTGCATGTGTGCTTATTTTTGCCATATGTTAATTTGTTTTTTCAAAAGGCCTAGTGACTTAATGCCAAAAATATAGTTGACATGTAGTAAACACAACAATCTTTATCCACAAAATAAAAGTAATAACACATGGGATATATTAATTTGATTACAGACTTACTGCAAAACGTCCCATTTCAAAGTCACAAACATCAGAGTCCTTTCCAGATTCTTTAAGACAGACTGTTTCTCGAATGTTGAAATTCAGAATCATATCATAAGCTTTCTCCTCCACAGGAATAACCTAACATGAAAGAAAAGCAATTGTTCATATCATTTTAAATAGATTACAAGAATACTCACAGAAACTACAGCATTAATAAAAAGTATAAGCATAGGTCAATAGTCCAACCAAATTACTTTGATTTTTTTTTTTGGAAATGTGAAAAACTAAAAGATGACTCATTTCTTACCTGACTCCAAGTAAAGATATGTGTTTTTCTTATAGGAGAAACTTTTCCTAATTTTAAGAAAATATATTTTGGCAGTGTTATTATACTTAGCTGAAAGGTACACAATGAAATACCAGTACAAACAACTTCATTCGTTTTCATTTCTGAGCTGTGAGGAATCGATTTTCCATTCTCCATTATCATACTTATTGTCTGCATTTTTCTCCCACACGATATTTGTATTATTAGAAGAAGCCATTCCCTTGCAGTATTGATCAGATTCTTGAGCGAAATTGCAAAGCACTTTTCTTCTGAATCTATTCATTCTAGTGAAATGCTTTCAAGGTGGATCAATATAGAAGTCTGTAAAAGCCCTGTTGTCTTTCTAAAAGTACCTAGAATTGCTTTGTTATTGTCACTGTCATTGTACAGGGAGTGCCTCATGCATTTCTAATGTCACATTGTCCACATAGACTGACACATTAAAGAAAAATAGAAATAGCAAAAAATATTGTATTTGTTATTTCATTTATTGGGTTCAACAAAATGAACCTTTTTTTTATATGAACCATTGAACATAAATCATTCCTAAATATTTATTTTAAATCTGATCAGGTTTGCAAATCCTGTAAATACTGACTATGACCAGGATCATGTAATTTGCCAGGACCACCCTTGAAAACGTGATATATATCCCAAGAGTTCTGTCCTGGTTAAATAAATACATTAGAAATTGTGTTTTTGTACTGTAAACCACAGTCAACATGCATGGTGCCTGTATTGTGAATGATAAGAATACAGATATTTGTTTTCTCATTGCCTTGCTACACAAAGGGCCATATTTTTTATCTAAATAATGGCAGTGTTTAATTGAATAGTCCCCAATCTCTATTAAATATATTGTTGGATAAATAATGGTAAAACACTGTTCCTATATCCTACTCCAGAGAGATTTATAAACAACAGGAAATCAGTGTTTGTATTATCTGTAGACCTCTCTAAGTGGCTGTAGCCAACAAAACCACCCCATAAATCTCACCTGGCTGCCACACGCCTCTGCTTACTGTATACATGTATGTCTCAAAGCTGCTTTGAACAAACATGTTCTAGCAAACACTTATTTTAGAACATGCTATATGGTACTACACTAGGAAAAAGGAAGTTCTCAGTTTGCCTGCCTAGCTTCAAGATGTCTGTTACCATACACTGCCTAGATAATTTCACCTTAGCAGTGTCGCTGGGATCAAAGCACATTACTAGCTGCCAAGCATGTCAGTCAGTGGTGGAAGCAGCTTATTGGTTAGTGACGGAAGCGAAGGCGTTGAAGGGGTGGGTTCATTTCACTCTCTTGGGGATCAGGGTCTGTGAAACCAAATTCTTAACGAAAGGTCCAGGGGGAAAAAATAAAATAATAATACCAATAACAAATAATAATGGAGGAAAGTTTCAGCGGAGCTCTGTGGTTAAATAATTCCAATAAATTACCTGCAAAACAACTGAACTCAAAACATATCCAAATTTCAATCAAATTGCATGTTCTTTTCGCTCATAATACAGGCAGTTTAGCTTAGTACATTAGATAGCCCTTGAAGATCACACCGGTGTTCTACATTGCAGTGTGTTCAACTAAACTACAATCCAGCCAGCCTCTGCTGTGGTGTCTGTGTCTACCAACTGATTCCATTTTCACTCCAGCTGCTTTTCACATAAGAATCTGCCACTAACACTTGGTCTCAATAATTATTTTGACTTAAAGTGCACTTGTTTGAAGAACGGCAGGAAAAAACTTAAGTGTGGAGTTCAAAGTCCCCACAGTAAATATTATAAGCAGTGTGGCGTAGTGGTTAGGGCTCTGGACTCTTGACTGGAGGGTTGTGGGTTCAATCCCTGGTAGGGGACACTGCTGCTGTACCCTTGAGCAAGGTACTTCACCTAAATTGCTCCAGTAAAAACCCAACTGTATAAATGGGTAATTGTATGTAAAAATAATGTGATATCTTGTAACAATTGTAAGTCGCCCTGGATAAGGGTGTCTGCTAAGAAATAAATAATAATAATAATATAACTTTTAAATGGTGTTCCTGCATTGTGTAACTTGCTCTATAATGCCTTGTTCTTAAAACATTATTTTACATAATCTATTAGGCATTTTAAAGTGTTAATAAAGTACTGCAATTAATTAAATCTTTGTTTGAGGGATTGGTAGCCCACCGGATGGTTTGACCTTATGATGCAGATGTATGAACAGGTAGAAGATGAAATGCTGCATCTTAGTCTACCATATCCTTTGTACATTATTTATTATGGCAAACCAAGACTGTAAAACAAGGGTAGGCAATGTCTTTCCTTCAAATCCAGGTCTTTGTTCTAACTTTGTCCTTAATTACTAAACTAAACCAATTAACACCCTGTCTAGGTCCTTACACACTTAATATTTTAATTATACCTCTAATGGAATGGCACCCCAGGACTGGCTATGAAATCATCTTAAACTATTCTAATTCCAACTGTTAAATGTTTTTTGGTATGTAATTAGGTTAATCATATTCTACATGACCTATCAATTGCATGGTACAAATTGAAAAAGAGGATCTGACAATAATTAAATATTATACTTGATCCATTGCCACAAGAGGGCACTGTTACTAAAGAATATGCTTCAATCATCTCCACTCTCCAGATAGCAGGGGAGGCAGACGTTTGTATTCAGTCCAAGTGCCATCTAGGTCAGAGTTTTGTGTAAACCCCTAATAACACAATTTTTGCTGTTGCATTTATCTTTGTGTCCATTGCAGAATAACAGACATTGGAACCGTCTACTTGAAAATGTATGCAACAGATCTGCACAAACCTACAGATTGCGCTCGACACAGCAAGCAGCTGCTCTCCACAGAGGCTAAGAAATGCTGATGGTTTTGTCAGCACAAATTCAAGAAGCTATTTAAGGTTTTGTTTTATTTGTCAATTTAAAAAATAAATATGAATCAACAGCTCGTCTGAGTGTCATCGCCTGGTTGATATGGAGAAGTCAATTTGAATAATCGAATATCCGGTTATCCTTTACAAAGAACGTTTCTACAAGCTGGCTCCTTTTTAATTTACAGGAGCTAAACTGACTGTTTTGAAATAGGGGTGAAGAAATATGCTGCGTATTGCCAGCTTCTGTCGCAGAATGATATAGATGTAATATATGAACATAGATGTTCTAAAAACGGACTTTTCGATCTCTTCTTGGGGATGTTAATCATTCTATACTCTGTCCGCCAAAGGCCTTGAAACAGAACAGAGTGATGGGGCTTTTACTGCCTCTTTTACCTCACATACCTACTTGATATCAATCAATAGCTCAACTTTTCCTCTTTAAATATAAAGAAAAGATTTCAATGAAAAGTACAGTTTCACAAGTGGTATCATTAAAATGGTATCCATGTTCTAGGAATAAAGAACTACTTCAAAATAGTAAACAGGTTTTAATAAGCTAGACATCTTATTAGTGCAGTGACACCCTGAACGCTTCCCCTTTATTGCCAATGCAGAATGACTGGGTGGGACGTTTGTCCTAGTCTTTTAATGCATGTGCCAGTTTATGTGCTAGTTCTGTTTCAATATATACACTGATAGCGGTATAGCCTACAGTACAATGTGAAGCAAGAAAATATTGAATAGGCTAATGATGTATGTTTCCTTTAAATATATACATTTCAGAACCATTAGTTCATAAGTTGCTACAGTCCTTAATATTGCCTTAAAAAAATATGCAGATTTAAGGTCCTGAAATCTACATTATTTTCAAATGTTTACATGTGATTGTGTTCCCTCATTTAAAACAGATGGATAGAATATATAATAATAGTATTAAATGAGGTGAATATGCATGCTGCCTGTGTACTGTCCAAGGATTGACATTGGATATGTTATGTTGGCTAAAGCTAGATAATAAAGTGTGGAGATAAAATAGTGTTTGTAGCATACTTCTTCACTCAATATAGGAATGTTACCATGTAAGTGTAAGCAATGTTAATATGTACAGTTGACCCTGGCTCTAATGGTCTAAGAGTGTCATTTAGTGCGACTACCTGCCATTTGGTTTTCATCAGGGAAGTCTAGCGGGTATATTTCCTGACATGAGATTGTCATAAACGTGACTGAGGCAAGTCATCCAAATTTGACACCAAATCATATTACCCTCCCCATACTTTTTAAGTCTATTGCACTTAAAATGCACATCTCTTATGATAATACATTTAAAAAGTTACACTGACGCCTTTTCAAAGGAGATCTCCAGCCATACAAGGCTCCAATTAAGGGCACCTTGATTGAGAAGTGCTGTGATTGACGACTGCACAAAACACTATGAACAAGACAAACTGCAGCTCACCCACAATATCGTATACATTTACAATTTTAGATAACCCAATTTGCTCTTCAGTTAAAGTCATATAAATGTGCTGAATTGTGAAAAAAATGATATTAAAAACAAATTTAAGGGCCAAACACAGTACATCTGCCCTTGTTTTCTGAGCTAAAATAATTTGGGCATGCCCGGGCAAGTACACAGTGTACCACGTTTTAACATGTACCACAAAATAATACCACACCGGTCTTGGCAGTCATCATTGTAAATACGAATTTCTTTGAGCAAAATGAACAAAAAAGGGTAATTATTATACATTACTGTGTAATCACCCATCTTGTTCAACCGAGACAGATATGTATACAGTAGTACTGTAGTAAGAGCAGATCTTCACTTACTTTTTTAATAATGCTGCGGGTTATTCCATATATGTTGGGGCCTCTTGAAAGCAGATTCACCTGAGCAATAGAGGCATTCAGAGCTTCCTCGGCTACAGGCTGGTCCAGAGGAAACACAGGTAATCCTGGAGCAGCCGAGTGGGGAGGGGAAGATTCAAACACTCGCATGTAAAGGTTTAGCATACAGTTTAAACAAATATTTATTATCAACTTTATAAGCCCATGTTAAAAAATATCAGCTGTGGTATATAAGCTGTTCCAAGAACTAGTAAGCCTGCTCAAGGAGACAAGGCTATGCTCCTAATATGTGGGAAGCTTAACTGTGTTTTATGAGGGACTTGTCTTCACGTCTTAAAAAGGTATTTCTTTGTTTTAGCTTTTAATATAAATTAGAATCATTATTGTGTAGTTCTTTGTGTGCTGTAGTGTTGTTTTTGTTCAAAATGTTATCACTATAACAAGCAAAAAACACAGTTTTGCAAATATGCCGATTCCCTTTTTTAATTTTGTTATGAACTTTTACTGTTCCCAGAATGCAGTTCTCCTAAAGTACATACAGTACACACTATTATCACAAGTCACAAAATAACTCAATATAAAAAAGAAGCCATATTTAAGTCACTAACTAATCATTTTCAAATGGGGAAAACAAACTTGTATTTGTTGTATTTATATTTTGTAATTGCTTTCAATACACATACCGGTACTGCAGGCATTAACCAAGTGACTTAATGCAGGTCTTAGTATATCGCAAACCTTTTGTCTTTCATTTCTTTCCTTAAACAGTTATGTGTTTAAAACCAGGATCTTGTGACTCCATTTGCTGTTCTGATAGCAAACAAGTTTTTTTTTTCCTATGGTCATAGCTGGTACTTTTTAAAACACCACACTAGCCAAGTTAATAGGAGAATCTGTTAGGCAAAGCTTGTCTCTCAGATCCCAAATAGCAAATGCTGAACTGGAAATCTGGTAGTGTTTAACTTACCTGAGCAGAAAACAAAGTGAAAGAAAGAAACCGCAGCCAGGATGAACCAAGCCGATGTCATTTTGATGAAATTCTTAAAAATCAAATGTCCTGCCTCCTTAAATATGTCCCTTCACCCTCTTCAAAGTATGTAATCTTTTTTTTTTTTTTGTGCATAACTCATTGACCCCTGTTACTCATCTATCCCAAATGCAAATAAACATTATTGATTTGGAAGCAAATATACAGCTTGCCCTTCTCTGTGTGCAACTGAGGAGCATTTAAAACCAACATCACCTCACTGCAAAACAATTTGAAAAGTCAAAAACAAGCCATGTAGCAATTACAATTACATTGGGGCCTCTTTGTGCATTTAAGAGTGACGAAAATCACAAGAAATGTTTCATGGTATATAATTCAGTAATATACAGTGAAACACTGCTCTCAATGTACACAGTGGTGTGTGAATGTTTGCTATGGCAGTGCATTCCTTTTATGGTTCACACAATTGGCTACATTTTATTTTAAACAATATTTTCCCATCAGTAAACTCTGTCATGAAAACAAATGTACCGGTTCTAGGCTAATGTGTTCAATGCTCTCCCCTTGGCTCTCACTAGATGTCAGCAGTCATTTACATTTTTTATTTATTTTTTTACTATTTTATGGTATTTCCCAAACATACATTTGGATAATTAAAGATTAGATGAAAGAATCATAACTAGGGGAGGAGGAAAGGGGAGGGATGCTCTCAGCATGGTGCCTGCTGATTATAGCAGTGACATTGTCCTTCACTTATGGTCTTTATAAACAAGTTCTAGAAACAACCCCAGTCACACTTTTGAACCTGCATTGTTTGTTTTCGAAGCACATGCTCCCCTGAGGAGGAAGGTAAGTGAACCATATGGAAATGGTAGGCAACTGGCTCTTTCAGCAAAATAAATATCACACAGGACTCCCTCTGTTAGAATGCAAATATATATATAAAAAGAAAACAGCACAATGCGAGACATGTAGCCTGATTTCAAAAGCATTCTATGCAAAATGAGTGCAATTTTATTCTGTGACATTATACAACTAGGAAAATATATCCGGTTCGGGTAATGGCTCCTAAGTGTACCTACAGTAAGCTGTCTGTTACTAGTTTTGTCATATTATTAAAAAAAATAAGAAAATCACACACAGAAGTCTATTATTCTAGCCTATATTCACACCAGGACCATTTTCACTGAACATTTCTATTTCATTTGATTTGCTTTTAAAAGGTCTTGTCCCGTTTTCTTTCCTGGGTAGAAGAAAGTCCCTTCCAAACAGAATAGCACAACTAAATAAATTAAAACTAAATAAATTAAAACAATTCTTCTGAAAGGGACACTGTCCAGCACTGAAGCAACAAGAGCATCATATCATTTTTTGCAAAAAAAAAAATAATGGGCAATTTAATGAGCCAAGTTAGGTTTAAACAGAGGCTGACATTAAGTTTACTGCTTTTTTTATTTATTGTGTCTAATTATTTTACCCCTGATTTTATCCCCAATTTGGAATGCCCAATTATTTTTTCCCTTCACTGCACCAATTCCCAACACAGCTCAGGAGAATTGAAGGTTCAGTGGGCGTCCTCTGATCCCACGACCGAGCCAGCTTCCTCTTTTACACCCAGAAACTCAAGTGCGGATGTCAACGAGCTACTGGCCTCTGGAGGACAAATGCCAGCCCTGCAGGTGTCCACCTGAGCTTTTTGGGCGCCTGGCCAGCAAGGTTCGCTGTAGCTCGATGAGGTGGAACAGCCCCTGCTGGTTTTGCCTCCATAACCCACAAGAGCAAAGACCGGTGACTTTACACACCTGCACTCCCCTGGCTGTATAACTCACTCTGCACACCACATGGCCGTGCTTTTACCTGGTGAACCACTCAGAGACGCCAAATTCAGTGCTTTTATGATAATTCAATTCTTCTTTGAAAAAATAAATAAAAACATTGTTTAACTTAATTCCAGACTGGTAGAAGCGCTATAAATGTGATGTCAAAGACAGTAATGCATTAAATACATTTATTTTCTTTTAATATGTAATATTATTCTCTGAATACAGAAAGCTCAATTTCGTTTCTGGCTCTGAAGTTTAAATAACCTTGCATATAAGATTCGAAATGTATTGAGAAATGATAAAAAAAAAAAAAAAGTTCAGACAGAGCAAGGTCAAAATTGCATAATAATTTCTTTGAGCCTCTCCACAGCCAAAATGGCTTTCATTTCTAATTTAAAATCCAAGTTTGTTTTTAAAATTCAATAGTAAAACAAGATAGATGAAACCTCATGGTTTGTCCAGTTTTTACAGTTAAATGGAGTTTATGGTCCAAGCTATGTTTTTCTTAGGCTTGATCTAATAGAAACTAGTTACTGTGCACTAGCACCCTCTATAAGGAAATATAGTACTGCATGGAAGCCAATTTCAGATTCAATTCACCCAGTCATTCACATTATCCAGATTACACTGCATTACTTACATGCTGCAGTGTTGAACACTTATTAAAAATGATGGGTACTATCTTAAGTTTTTTGTTTCGCCAATATGTTTATGTACATACTGTATGAGGGATAGCTTCTTTCATTTTATGTTATTTATAATCTTGCTGTAACATGCTGCCTCTTGCCCAGAGAATTTATTGGAATTTAGACCCTTATCTCAGTGAATAATTATTCCTGGGTCACATAAGTCGGTAGTGTTGCTTTTTCCACAGTAACACGTACACGTACCTGGAAACAGAGAGCTGGGCGACGTTTATGGATCTGAACTCCATAAACTAAAGCATTCCTAGAATATATCAGTGCTGCAGTAGCACATGGTTGGGAAACAGAAACTAGCCAAAAGCTAGTTACAAAACATGACAGACCTAATCCAATTTTAAAAAGCACCAGAATCTAAATCGCACCCATTTTAACTCCTGGAGGTTGCATGCAGGTCCAGCTTTTTCATCAGCTTTCAGAGCTACAGTAGGGTTCTGCATGTACTGTAAGAACACATTTGAGCCCAAGCTAATGTATGGATAAATACAGTGCAACTCTTCTGTAAAACCCAGACAAACCGCTATCAGAACAAGTACATCAATCATAGGACACAGGCATTAGAAAGCTCACCCATTCTGCAGTTCACAAATGTTGACCCCAGAGACAGAAATGATCCCAGGCGCAGGACTGAGGTCAGAATAAGAAACTGGGCCACTCAACACATCAATCATTTCATTTTAATTAAAACAAACCTTGTGTTCCCCGAGGCCAGCAGAGGTTGAGAGTGGGAGGTGTTTTAGCAGCATCTGATGAGCAAGCAAGCAGAGAAATTGTGTTGTCTATGGGAATTAGGGTTAGGATTAGAGATGTCCTCTATCAATGATGTTTTGAGCAGTAAGGAAGAAAGAATGTGTGTGTGTGTTTTTGTGGGGGGTGTCCTGTTGATAGGAGTTGCAAACATTCACTATTTCATTTCATAGTCTATTTCAACCTTTTTTTTTTAAAACTCCACCCCTTCTGTCTGGAGGTTTCAGCGCAAGTACCCCTTTACAATTTTCACTCTACTGAATGGTACAACAGTTGCAATAAAATGCAATCTTATTTAATGCATTTTCCCTGTTTCATTTATTATATCATTTATGTCACACTAGTTGGGACTGCTGGTTTAGGACAGAATATTAAACAGTAGGCTTAATTCTTAAAACTTTTAATTGCATGTCTTTCGATGCACGGAATTAAAATGCAGTATTTGGGAATCTCTTTGGAAACACATGTATTCGCTTTCTATTCAGCAAATAAATAATACAAAAACAGTCTGCACTGTAAATGTTTATCAAATTACTATTTACTTCCCATCTCAGCATAATTATGAGTGCCATTTAAAATGTTTACAATATCAAAAACAACAAGATAAAACTATAATAACTGTTTTTAGTAAAGCCATCCTAAAAATGATCCAAAGGGATTCAGTATAACTTTCTGTCGCTTTGCACTTTCTGAACTCTTGTGTTTTCTTCCTTCCTTTTTTTTTTTTTTTTTTTTTTTGAAAGTAAAAAAATGTGTCCATTTCAAACACAGAAAACAAATACAACCAGCTGCTATTGTTGTTACTAAAATGCAGGTACACCTAATAAATAAAACAATAAACGTCAAAGTACGAGTACTGTATTGTGATTATTATTTATGCTTACCAGAGCCTTTCTACTTCTAAACAATGCAAAAAGACTGTGCTTTGCTGATTTAGTATGTAATTATATTACAAGTTGAAAACAGCAAAGTTTGTGAGCAGCACAGAGCGCTCTCCATAGGGAGAATTGCCAAATGCCTGCTTCTCCCACCCTCGTCATAATATATATCAGACTGGAAATCGGTGTGAGGGGGAGAAGATTACTTTCCGCTCTGCTATTAGGCCTACTTTTCATTGATATATGTGTTGAAATATGCTCTATATCTAGCCTCGTATGACTCATGTAATTTTGAAATATACAAGACTAAAATTAAAGGTAGACTCATTTAAAAGGTTCCTGGACTCATCACATTTGCCAGGAAATCGGGACTGTTGGCACGTATGGGTAAGTATAAACTTCTTGTTTAAGTTTGGCACTGTAGCTCTCTAAAACTTACTGTCAATGTGTTTCAATGTCTAACTTACTGTCCTAATTTGCTCTTTAATTGTTAGATTCTTGCAGTATGCGTTTCTCTCACAAACTGCCTTCATTGTCTCAGTCTTACTAACTCACTGTTCTCTAATTGATTCAGTCTTACTGCATGTCTTTCTCACTTACTGTTTGAGTCTTACTGTCTTAAATGTGTGTCAATATTACTTACCATCTTGCTTTGTCCTGAATATAAGGTAAATTAACCATTTTTGGAAAATAAAGGGAAGGAATCACCTGGATTTGAACCCAGTCCCCCAAGGAGAACAGCACAGCATACTAGTGAATTAGCACACTGCATTACCTAGCTCCTTGTGAAAGTCTAATAGTCTAACTTTGTACACAAGATGAACTTCCCTTTTCCGAGATTGCACACTCCTTGAGTGGAGAATCGTGGATCTTACTGCACAATTGCAGAGTTTCGTGCCACTGAAGAGAGGAGGAATTAATCAAACCTATTACACAGTAAGTTTAGTTGGATGTTTTACTTGCCATTCCATTATGAAGTACACTTTCATACGCCCTATTACTGTATCATTATATTCATTATTACTGATGAAACAACATAAGTGACAGTCCTTCCTGAATAGGCAGTCAGCACTGCTGTTTAGGTCTCAACATACCTTAGCATTACCAGCAACCACTCTAGCATTGGTGACCAAAGCAGGAAAATAACCTTGATTTCTTGGCTGTGTGTGTAAAGTGAGCTCGATTTAACATTTTCCCCTTCTTTCTGCATAAGTGGACCCAGGAGGAGACAAAGTGGATTGAGAAAGGGGTCTCAAGATTCAGGGAAGGGAAATGAACGATTATTGTGGAAAGCTACTCCTTTAAAGGAAGGACAGGAAGGCCTAAAATGGAGTAAAGTTCTAGTTTAGTTTGAAAAAATTAGTTATATAGTAGGTTTCTGTATTTGTGCCTGAGATTATTTAGAATAGAGTAAGCATGTTAGTTTGTATCATTATTTATGTAGACCTTTTAGGGTTTATTACTGTTATTGTTAAACATACAGTATTTAAAATAGAAAATATGTTCATTGCTTTATATAGTTCTTAGTATTTGTTGAGAAACGATATACCATGTGGTTTGTCTTACCAAACATATACAATGGTCCAGTCCAAATTATTTGACCTGTTTATTTTTTTACTTTATTTTTATTCCTTAGCTACCATAGATTATGATGACCCACCCACACAGGAGAAAAGGTTTGTGTCGTGTGGGAAGTTGTGAGTGGTGCTTGATTAGGGTGGGTTTGATAATTAACACCAGTAGGCTCTCTTGTGCTAAACTTTTAAAACAGTTTAACTCCAATTTTCAAAACGAATTTGTACCTCTGCTAATTGCTACTTGTTTTAATGAGGGGTTACCCTAACCCTTGTCATCTTATTTTCCAGCAATAGGGGAGGCTGTCATGTCTTGTGGTCTATTCTCCAGATCCTGTCAATCTAGACATTTCATAAATTTGCAGCAGCTAAGAAAACAGAAGGTGCACTATACAGATACCTATAAGCAAGAGTCACAAATACAGACCCACTGGGGGAAGAAAAAAAAAAAAAGATTAGATACATATATGAATATTGCACTTCCTGCAAGGTCCTGGATACTGCAGTGATCCATTTTATATCGGGTCTTTCTAAAACTGTATTTTCCCATTTCCTATCAGAAGAGACGTCCTTTGTTTTCCAGTCAATTATACATTACTCTGCAATAGTATAGATATTTATTAATGTTGCAAATTCATTGGTATCTTTTGAATGTCCATTTTCATGATAATTCATTTGTGTGTTCAGTAGTGAGATTTCTTTGTGCTTTCATAAGAACATAATAATAATAATAATAATAATAATAATAATAATAATAATACAAAATAAATGGTCCCACTAGATTTCATCATAGTGATTCCAGCTGCCTTTGAAGCTAAACAGAAATTGTATGTTCAATCATTATTTTTTGGTTGCAGTTTTTGGTCATGCTGGAAGACCTGGGGAGCTGGTGACCAGCTGACCAGCTAAAGGAACTGGAGCACATTTGTACCAGTCTCTTACTGGGCAGGTATATAAAACCACATGTTTTACAGCAAATGTGTTTCTTTCAAAGAGTAGACAACAAACAGTCATCTTTAGAACTTTACAGGAAAGGCTTTATAATGGACCCCTTTTTTTCTTGGCCCAGTTTAACCAACACCACGTCTACAGAGTCGGCACTACCAGCGCTGATCACTGCTGGAATTTCCATGAAAGACAGCATAGGATTTTAATAGGAAAGATGGTGTGAACGTCAACAAAATTAGACTAGATACCAGACTATGATAAAACCAACAGCATCAGTCAGTAAGACATTTCATTGATTTATTATTATTTTTTTAAATTGTAGGGTTCAGAAACATGTTGCTTTGAACACAGTTCCCATTTGTTCTTGACTACGAAAAGAACAGTTTGCCAACAAGAAAAGACCAGAAAATCATAGCTCCCCAGTGAGTCGTCTTCTTGGCTTTCAAATCAAATCAGAAAAATCAATTAGAAAACTAGAAAGAAAAATGATTGAGGGTGAAATGTAAAGCAGGAATTTCAAATGGTGTTTTATTATAGCATGCAGTCTATAGAGCTCTACATACACAAGGTTTCAAATGAATTGGGCTGTAGTTCAGATCCAGTCCACAATAGCTTTCTAACCAGTCAAAAGAAATCATAATAAAAAAAAATATATATATAAAAAAAGAATGCATAAACCCAATAAACTATCTACACAAGTAGTACCGAATAACTGTGGGGGGTGACCGATCTATAAAAATCAGCAGAGTTCAGCAAAATATAGGAACACAAATTCTGTAAAGCAAATTAATAAAGACTAAACTATTTTAGCAATAAAAGGACCACTACAATTATGACTTATCTAAATCATTAGCTTGGGGTGGAACTAAAAATAGTATTTCTTTCCCATTCCCTCAACAACCTCATGCAGATTTGTTTGCACATTGTTCTCCAGTATCCTTGAAAATAGGTACAAATTAGAGTGGTGCAAAACTCAGTAGACCGCAAGCAAGGAAGAATGGCCAAGAGCTCTCTGATTTGCAATGTAGGTTTCAGATCTGAACAATGCGACTTTCCATCTTTTCAGTCCTGATCCTTGCTTCTTAAATGAATGTTCTAGGAAATATATATATATATTTTTTTAAACCTTGTTTTTGGAAATTTGTACATATGAAATATGTCTCCCTTAACCTTGTACTATGTACCCCAAGACCCAATGCAATGAGAGGAAAACCATTACTAAAGCTTAACACAACTACAACCTACAAAAGGACACCTTATAACCAAATGGCATTGAAAAGACATGCCAGCTCCTTCCTGTAATCCTTTAGGCATTTCTGAGCCAGTTTCAAGCCAACTGTTTGCAGTGTCCAGTATTCAGTCCCTATAATGCAACCAAAGCAAAAAAAAAAAACACACACACACACACACACACTAGAGAAACTGTCACCCAGTATGGTTACAATCCCTTTTAAATCAAGATCGCTGTTTGTTGATTGACATTTCATGGAGATTAGTGGACCCTTTTCAAATTTTAATAGTAACAAAAGTCAAATAAGTGTATATCGGTCAACCCCCACACACAGTCTCCAGGTGTAAGTGCGTCAGCTTGCTTGACCAAAAAATAAACCCCTCCTGGGTTGCTCCCGGCTGCAGGAAGAGCTTTGTTCAAACACCTCACACCACTTCAATCCATTTCTTCGTACAATAAAGAAAAGACAGTGGTTTTATTACAATAGTACCCTTCATTTTTTTCTGCAATTTTCTTTTTTTGCTTGTTTTTTCAGAGTGTGCGTGATTTACTTTGGATCTCCTCAAGCCTTTCGGATCTTTAAGGACCCCACCCCCTCCCCACTGTTCCTCCCTTATCCAAAGTAACACTGCCGGGGGAGCGCCAGGCTCATTCGGCGTAATGCATGATCGACTCCACATAGTTCCCAGGGAAGAGGCCCGTTGTGCCATTCATGACCCCTTCGTACCAGCCGTCGTCGTTCTTCTTGATCACGTAGATGATGGAACCCTCCTGGAAAGACAGCTCATCCTCCTTGTCCCTCGAGTAGTCGTAGATCGCCACAACTGAGGTGAGAAATGTTACACTTTTTATAAATATAAAATACACACTGTTCTAATAGACAGAGCATTAAGAGCTCCCTTTAAGGCCACCTCAGTATAAAGACAACTTCACAATTAAGGCCACTTTTTCACAGCCCTGAGTTGCTCTTATTGACAGCAATATGAAGTTGCATTATTAAGGCCACTGTGGCAGGGCTGAGGTCCTGCACATCTAAATAGTGTATTTTTGTTTTGTTATAAAAAGTATTTTGTTTAAAATTGTAGTTTATGCTAGATATGGCAGGGCTGGGGTTAGGAATCCTTTTAAATTAGGACAAGAGTGGGATGTGGCCAGGTGTTAAATGAGTAATTGATTATCAATTAACCCTGGCCACAGTCCTTTAAAAAGGAGCTGGAAAGCCAGTCCTTTCTTCCTGGTTTACCAGCTTGAAGGCTCACAACTGGGTGAGTGAACAAAATATGCAACCATCATTTGTCTAACTGGGGTCGTGAGCGCAACTGAGGACCACCATGTGTTAACGGGACTTGATATTCATCATAGGGATTTGTTTAGAGGATTTTAATCATTCCTAGTGTATCTGTGTATCAGGGAGAATGTTCTTGCAGCGGGACCTCCCCTTTTAGTGGGAGCAGCTTGTTGGCAAATTTATTTTTTAGCTGTTTTGCCCAGCGTTTTGTTTTGACTGTATTTATTACACTGTGTTTGTGTAAGTCCTCCCGCACTAGGACTACCATTGCTGGTACCCGAGTGGCAACCACCTACCACTGCAGTAAGAAACCTCCACACCTGCGTGGCAGTCCCTCTTTCTAATGTCTGACAGCAGATATCCACAGCCCTATTACCCCCCCCTGTTACTGCCAAGTAACAAATATTTATCACAATGATATTACCTGGTATTAACAAACAGGAATTACAATGTAAGAATAATAATTAAAAGGAACAAAAAGTGTGAATGTGCTGAGAATTTGGGATTCACAAGTGTTCAGCATCTTTACGGACAGACATGTACCTACCCTCCAATTGTTGGTATCTGCAGTATATTGGGGCAGAAGCAACCCAGTCTGAAGGGAAATATTTAATCAAAACCAAACTATTTAAAGAAAGAAATTCTAAACACTCATCCCTGCAATTTGCTGGGTAACCTGCAATTTCCCTTGTGTCCCAGGAATGCATTTTAATAAGGGCTTGTGCCAGGAGCTTTTAAGGCCATATACCAAGCACTAGACATGATTCACGACACATGCTTTGTATTACAGAAAGAACACAAAATAGGAGGTATGGGGTTCTGTACTCGAGGAAGACGTTAAAAATAAAACATGGGAAACAAAGTGCCAAGGCTTTAAGATACACTAACTCTGCTCAAATAGAAGTAATTGAGTTTATATAATATATTTTTTGATTGAAAAAAAATAAAATGGTAAAATGGTTTTTCCACTATCCACCCTCAAATGTGTATAGGATGCAACCACAATTATAAAAAAAAAAATGTGCCTTTACAACAAAACTTTCCTTGAGTTTGCATCATTGGACATTAAGAAAACAAGACAATTATTTGAATGAACAAAGGCTAAAAATATGCAAAATGTGTAAAAATTGCTACATTTGCACAAAAAAAGTCAATAAAAAAGAGGCATCTTTATGTTAGAATAAGGTGACATTTTAAATGAACGCTGACATTTTTTATGTAATACGCAACACTCAATTTCAAGCAAGGCCCTTTTTTTGCTGATTACAGCTCTCAAGTCAGTTCACAGTAAAATGTAAGCACTTTCAATGAATTAATTCATTTGTCAAATGCATACAAAGACATCTGTAAAGAGCACTGAAGCAAATCCAGCTTGGCATTAAATACCTTGATACAGTCTCCCGTAATAGGAACAAATGGTCACCTGGATTAAGTTGGCAAACACAAGCAACAACTTGGGAAACTGGTTACAGAATTTTAGATTTTGAATTATTATTAATGAAATGTTTTAAAATAAGTTTGTTTAATTTCTGGAGAGAAAGGATGAGCTGTAGTTCAGGCACAACTACAAAAGCATTTAAATATCAACGATGAGAAGGAAAGTGCAGTGATCACTGCTGTGTCCCGGCGTTATGCTCAGCTTCAGCACGGTACAATTCAACATTAAGTTCTCATTCATTTGAGAGAGAGAGAGAGAGAGAGAGAGAGAGAGAGAGAGAGAGAGAGAGAGAGAGAGAGAGAGAGAGAGAGAGAGAGAGAGAGAGAGAGATATGCAAGTGCTGTTTATTGCGAACACCCGTGTTTTGGCCAACTTTGAGAACATGATTTCATGTACCGACCTTGTGCCTGTTTTTGGACCTGTCTTTTGGAACTTGTTTATTAGTAGAAGTAAACCTAAAATCAGGTGCCGTCCTGATTTCAAAGAACATTGTTGTATGGGAGCTACGGAAGTGCAGACATGCATACCCTTTTCTTGGTAGGTCCTCGGAGCCCATGGAGGATCCTCCTCTGCATAGGGGTCACTGTACTCCACCACTGCAGACTCCTCCTCTTCATAGTCCTCTGGGGGAGGGGGTGGGGGCGGGGACTCGTCAAACACAGGCTCGTCCGCAGGGGGAGGGGGCGGGGGAGCGTCTGAAACTGAGGAATCAAACACACCGTCACCTCGCTTAAAACAGAGCTGCTTGGCACGGCCTTGAGAACCAAACCACTACAGCAAAGACCAATAAAAGAGGAGTCAAACAAAAAAGAAAAAAAAAAACCACCAAAAGGAAAAGGCTGTGTTAACAAAGGGCTTTTCTCAAGGGTACAAAGTACTTTTTATCTGAATACCCTCCTTTTTTAGGAAGCATAATCTTGACATAATAGAAATCTATTAAGTCATTCTTCTACATAAAGACAATAAATAAAACACACAAACACAATGCTTCCTTACTTTTAGGGTATGTGGGATGAAAATATGAATCTGTGCTTTTCAAAGGCATTTTGTTAGAAGCCAAGACAAAGCCCTTAAATGCCAGTTTAAGAATACCAATGTGTAAATGCAGGCTTTTTAACCTCATAACATAACCCTTTCAAAAATGTGATTTGATTATTAAAAGGCGGAACACTTCAAATACCATCCTGTATGTCACACCTGGGTAATTGTTTACACTCCATATAAAAAACTGTGTACATCACTTAAATAGAATTATGACAAGCCCTTGAACGTTAGCCCGAAACACAGAATTAACAATATGAACACTGAATTGCATTTCGGAGGGATATCAGCAAACATAGTAATTAAGCTTTTTTATTATTATTATTATGTAAATAAATTGCTTGGGAACTTTGTTAGCTGAGCTCTCAAAACCAAGCAGGCATTTAAACTTGACACACTACTAAAGCAGGTGCTCCTCAGGCAGCAAATAAATCCTCTTTATGCTCCGTGTCAATACAATATTTCTACGGATGTAAATTCTTCACAGCAGTCTAAAGCTCTATATAAAATCGACAGCCACACAGGTGGGAATTGCAAATAAATACATTCAAGTACTTGAGCTCAACTCATTTTGAGTTCTAAAGTACAAGCGATTGCCTTCAATTCAATACATAATGATATACATATAAAATGTCAACGTACAGTTAAAAGCCAAGCAATAAAAAAGTAAGGCAAAGCCAGTGGGGTAGAGAGGGGAGTGACTAACATGCTGGACTCTGAACTCGCAAAACCACATTCCCCCTGTTACCAAAGAAATACCCACCTCTTCAATATTTCTTGGTTGTAGCAATTCCGCCAGTTGCTTTACAAATTAAGTGCTAATTGTATAATAACAAGATTGACGTCTGCGTACATGGTATCTGGGTTCCAGATCAGTGTTCACAGCAGCAGTTCAGAGATGGATACTGACACTACTAACCACCCTTGCTGTTACAGCTACACTTATTATAATTGGCATGTTTCCTAGCCAACTATGCCTTTATTACATCTCTCATTTATATTACTTTCCAATCAGTATATTTTATTAGGGAACTGGGAAATAGTGCCCACGATACATTAAAAAGGTACAGTAATTGTCCTTTAGACAGTTACTACAGGTACAATCCCACTACTTAAAGCTGGAAAGCCACGTTGATAATTCAGCTGTCAGCTGCAGAGTGGAAGGGAAGACAATGTGACTGTTAAACAGCACATCATTGACATCTCTAATTTGACATGTAAAACTGCTGCTTTTGCAGGTTTAGGCTACAAATGCCTGCTTAAAAAAAAAAAAAAAAAACAACAACAATAATAATAATAATAATAATAATAATAATAATAATAATAATAATAATAATAATAATAATAATAATAATAATAAATAATTTCAGGGTGGATTTGTATTTATTTCATTCCATATGACTGGACAAAAACAAAGGATTGACCTTAAATCAGCCTCATGGTCAGACCTGACCTGGATGAGGACGTTAATAGTCTTTATAGGGCCATAATGGAAATAAGAGTTTGGTCACGGTAGGCTACACCTAATGGACTGATATGCACCCAGCTCTGTACATAACACACACTAAAAAGTTAGTTAGGTCATTTGCAGCTTGGACTTGCCTAGGCATGGAAAGGAGAGCCCTATTTTAATCATTTAATAATAGTTGAACTACCTTCTAAAATGCTTTATTGAATTATTGTTTTATTCCTATTGACATTTCTCATTATTTAAGCCTTCATTTTCGAGGTTAAAACATTACATGTAGGATGTCTCTTATCACAAGGATGGAAATAAGACTCCCATTGCATAACAGTTTGATCCATTCCTGGTTTTACTACGAGTTTAATGTTATTTTTTTCATCCGTACACAGGATTAAAATGTACTGGAATTTTGACACATTATTCACAGTAAAGGATTTCCAAATAAGCAGTTCAATTGTAAACAAGAGGGATCCACCAGCATATCGTTTCACGAGTAAAACTAAAATACATGGAAACTATATGACAGTTCAACTGGAACACAAGTCCTACCGAGTTTAGGAGTTCTTGGAAGGTAGGTCTTAAAAGTAAACAGCCTTAAAAAAAAAAAAAAAAAAAAAAATGGCCTAGTGTGTCTCATGTACTGTACTAGCTTTTCAAACATTTCCAGGTTATTTAGACAATATTAAGTATTGTGTATTTATGTTATATGATATTGGATGTACACTGCCTATATAGTAAGTATTCACCCCCCTTGGACGTTTTCACAGTTTGTTATGTTATGTTACAACCTGAAATCTTAATGCATTTAAATGTTTTTTTTTTTTCCTTTGATTTACACAACCTACAACACTTTGAAGAGGCAAGAGAATTTTTATTGTGAAACAAAAGAGTCAATACTTGGTAGAACCACCTTTGACAGCTGAGTCTTTTGGGGTAAGTCTCTACCAGGTTTGCACATCTGGATCGTGCAATATTCGCCCATTCTTCTTGGCAAAATTGTTCAAGCTCTGTCAAGTTGGATGGGGATCGTTGGTGGACAGCAATCTTCAAGTCTTGCCACAGATTCGCAATCAGATTCAAGTCTGGGCCACTCTAGGACATTCACTTTCTTGTTTTTAAGCCACTCCAGTGTCGCTTTGGCTGTGTGCTTGGGGTCATTGTCCTGCTGAAAGGTGAATCTCTGTCCCAGTCTTAGGTCTTTTGCAGACTGAAGCAGGTTTTCCTCAAGGATTTGCCTGTATTTAGCTCCATCCATTTTGCCCTCTACCCTGACAAGCTTTCCAGTCCCTGCTGATTAAAAGCATCCCCATAGCATGATGCTGCCACCACCATGCTTTACAGTAGGGATGGTGTTACCTGGGTGATGTGCTGTGTTGGGTTTGCGCCAGACAGAACGCTTTGCATTTAGGCCAAGTAGTTCAATTTTTGTTTCATAGGACCACAGAATCTTTTGCCACATCTTTTCAGAGTCTCCCACATGCCTTTTTGCAAATTCCAAGCAGGATTTTACATGGGCTCTTGAGAAATGGCTTCCTTCTTGCCACTCTTCCATACAGGACAGAATTGTGGTGTACCTGAGCTATTGTTGACACATGGACAGTTTCTTCCATCTCAGCCATGGAATGCTGTAGGTCTTTCAGAGTTGTCATTGGCCTCTTGCTGGCTTCTCTGACCAATGCCCTTCTTACCCGGCTGCTCAACTTGACTGTGCTCCAAGGGATATTCAATGCCTTTGAAATCTTTTTATACCCCTCCCATGATCTGTGCCTTTCCACAACTTCATGGTACTATCTTTGCTTTGAATGCACTACCCAACTGTGGGACCTTACAGAGACTGGTGTATTTAATCAAATCATGTGAACCACTTTCATTGCACACAGATGGACTCTATTTAACTTATTGTGTGAATTCTGTAGGCAATTGGTTGCACCTGAGCTTATTTAGGAGTGTCATAGCAAAGGGGGTGAATACTTATCTAATGAAGATTTTTCAGGTTTTTATTTAATTGATTTGTTTTTTCACCCCCCCATTTTTTCACACGTTGAAAGTGTTGAGTAGGTTGTGTAAATCAAAAGAAAAAAAAAATCCCATTTAAATGCATCAAGATTAAAGGTTGTATCACAACAAACTGTGAAAACGTCCAAGGGGGGTGAATACTTACTATAGGCACTGTATACCAGCGTCCTGACAAAGTTTATCAGATATATATGATCTGCCCAGCACACTCAAGACCATCTGACATGTCTGTGCTGCACAACGGCGCAGGAGTACGGAGGTGAACCACTTACTGTTCTCTTGAACCCGCGCCACGAAGCCCATCAGCGGGAGCTGTGGAGTGATCTGTAGGACAGAGGGGGGTGGGGGAGCAAGGGAGGCTGCTCCAGACACACGGAGAGAGAGCGAGAGAAGAGAAGGGAAGGAGGAGAGAAAAGAAAAGAGGAGAGAAAAGAAAAAAGAGAGAAGAGAAGAGAAGAAAAGAGAAGAGAAAAGGAAAAAAGAAGAGGAGAGAAGAGAAGGAGAAAAGAAGAAAAGAAAAGGAGGAGAGGAGAAAAGGAGAAGAGAAGAGAAAAGAGAGGAGAGAAGAGAAGAGAAAAGGAGGAGAGAAAAGAAAAGAGAGGAGAGAAGAGAGAGACAGACAGAGACGAGGCAAGAGAGGGAAGAAAACAAAAAACAAACAGGTTAGTCCAAGCTACAGACAAACGTTGACATGAAAGAAGCCCGTTGCTTAAAGCAAAACACTACATGACCAGGAGGCAGCAGGATCCTGTTAGTAAGACAAACACCCTCTTAACTGGAGCTGTAGGAGTTTGGGGGAAAAGAAAAAAAACTTCAACTTTAAAACACTGAACCGCTAATGTTCTGTATGGTTCTCATTATGTAGGATTCTGCAAAGGCGTTATTGTGGATTAAAAAACTGCATCAAAAACTGTTAAGACCTTGCTGCAATAAAAACTAATTTGCACTGACCAAAAACATATTGTTATCAAATATTGATTATAACAATAGGCAAACAATATGTCATAGCAATAAGCCTCTACTACTAGTAAAAATAATATAATAGAAACTTCTTAATGCTTTTCTATTGCATGCAGTGGCAAACATGATCCTGCTGATGCACTTGCAGTGCACTGGGGTGCAAGATTACTAATGTCAGACTAGCTTCAGCATCCTTACATTGACTCTGGTTGCAATAGGGGCCTCCATTGATGTGGTTCTGCAGGCTGGTCTGGGACAGGACTGAAGGAGGGCGCCTGTAGGGCAGAGACCCCCCTGTTGTTGGTGCAGCATGTCGGGACACTGGTCTGTTCATACTGTAGAACTGGGGAGTTTGACCTGGAACAGGCAGGAGGAAATAAAGATGAGATACGAAAAGACAAACTAAAATGTCTCAGGTGGTCCCAAATCCTGAACTGCAGTCACCTTGTTAATAGAATGTAATACACAGTATGGCTCACACGCCATCTTATTGGTCCAACTTGAGCCAGAAAATACTCACACCAAGCAACTAAAGTCATAGTGAGTGAATCACAAATCTGAGAAAATTTGAAAACAAATATACTAACTTCTTCAACCCACAACTGATTGATCCAGGGCTTATCTCGTCTTATTTAAATATTTGCCAGAGCTTCCATTAACGTCAGAAAGACATTTTCAATTCTCTTGGTTTAACTTTAAGCCTGTCGGATGTTGGGCCCGCTCAATTTATGCCAGCAGCTTTCTTACCGATTAGCTCATTATAGACTCGGCAAACAATACTTAACCTTTTCTCAGCCCTGACCTTAAACCTTCACTGATGATGGTGGGCCTATAGCAAAGCGATAAGGGGCTGTTGTAAATATTAACGTGCATTACCTAGACTGCTAATCATTCTTTCCAACACTTTACACCCCCAAACCCTATAAAAAACACAAACATTTAGTTTGACATCATGTTTTCATGCATCACAAGGAATACAAAAAAATAATAATAATTCTGCAAATAAAGAGACAGCAAAATAATGTGGTGGATGTTTCACAGGTTTTCAGGTAGCTACCACAGCAAGGGCCCACCCTGGGCTGGTTATACCATCCACTCACCATCCCTTCACAGACAAATACATGGGATGGTAGAAAGATCCCCCTGCACAGGAAGCCAGCGGACAGGGAAGGGAGTACAGATTACCAAATTACCATCAAATAAAGGAAGCAAGCAGCTAGAACCAATACACACCACCAGGCTTACTTAAAATGTGTTTAAAGCTTGCATATTACGATCGCTTTGCACTAGAAAGCAGAAAAATAAGACATCATTGTTGCTTTATTTTATTTTTTACTTGGATGGCAATAAGACTCCCATTGCATAGCAACTGGATCAGACATACCTGAGCTTGTTACCTATACACTGTGGCTAAAAAAACAACAACAACACACCACACTATAATTGGGGGAAACTGCTAAGCATTAGGAGTCTTATTTCCATCCCTTATTTATGAGAAATTCAATTTCCTTTATTCTTAAATAAATTGACTGCCAGCAAAAGAAAACGTGCTGTTAATTTCGGTTGACATGACCAGTTCAAGTCTGCGTTGCAATGGTATTTTGATGCCTTATCTAGGAAGCAAACTAATGTGCACAAGCTCCCTCCTGAATCCCCTCAAAAACCAGAGCCTCAGCGCAGGATGAAGCTATGTGAGACTGCGTATGGGTGGAATGGTGGAACATCATCATCGGTTCTGGTGACATATCTGGAATGGGAATGGATTCACAGGTGAAGCGTGCTTGTTTCAACTGCCAGCCTGAAAACAGCGCAGTGGGGGGCAGACTCACCTGTCACAGGAGCAGGAGTAGTTACAGTAGCAGCAGTGGGAGTCGGAGAGGTGAAGCAGTCAGCAGTAGACTGCTTGGCTCCTGCAGCCACCTCCGAGGGAGGGTTGGGAGAGGGGGCAGGGGCAGGAGGGGGAGGGTTCGGGGGCGCAGGGGCAGGTGGTGTACCAGCTGAGCCAGCAGAGGCTTTGGGAGAGGGAGTTGGAGGGGGGTAGAAAGGAGAATCAGAAGAGAAGGTTTTAATAAAAGGAAAGTGTTAGCTGGGATTAGAAAGCCTTTTAGTGCAGCTAGTAGCTGGCTACTTTTCTAGTAAAGCACTCCTGCAATGTTCAAGCAAGCACTAGGCAAGGAGCGTCAGCAGGGGTTTCCAGGTTTTGTTTTTCTCTGAATCTGCCATTTCTACCATCTTTTTGGTATTAAACAGAGTTTGTCAGTGCGCAATACCAAATATAAAAAGAATTGTATATAATCGCAAGTCATTTTAAAACAGACCGTTATATTCTGGACCCACCAAAATGGGGTCTATTCATTATAGAAACAGCACCAGTATTTAATAAACTGAATATAGAATTATTTAATGGAAGGGAATCATATACAAAAGGTACTATTAGACAAGAGTTTGCCCACTCTGTTTAAATCAACATTTTATACTAAAGACAGCAGCAAATAATCTATTTCAAATCATTATTTTAATGCAATAACAAGTGTTAGGACACATTTAAAATACTTCAGTTGAAACTGAAGCGCTTCAAAAAGAACAGCAACATTTCACAGTCAAAATGTCTCATTTGCATGTTTAACCCACCAGGGACTGAAGAAACCAAGCAGGACCGAGTTACCCGAGATAGAAACAGTAGTTTGGGACTAAAGCTTACTCTTCATTCACCTGCCTTAATGGTATTTTATTTAGTTTTAAACTCAGAACGCACATCTGCTCATACAAACACCAACATTTACTTTATAAGCAATCAAGCACGATATCTTGAACAACTGATAGTTTGGTAACTGAGTCTAGTCAGTTTTTTCCTTTTATTAGTCAAGTCCTACACTTAAGCAGTTAACTCCTCTCTGGTAAACATTGCCAAACTGAACAGCTGTCTTCAGGTTGCTGTAAGGCAGAGTGGGAGTCTCTTGGCTTCAACAAAACCAGAAGTTTGCCTTCAATTGGAACATAATCATCTTAAAAAGCAGAACACATCGCTCCCACAGAAATGACTGGCCTAATTCTTTACATAGTGAATTTTGCACCACTTTACAAGGGTGAAAACCTAATTTCAATATTTATGGAAGTGTTTTTCTAGCCCTTAAATCAAATTACAGGGACCCGTGTTAAGTGTCTCGCAGCTGTTCATTTGAATTGATTCAGTCACTAGCTTGACATTGAGAAAAACACAATCTGAATTAAAATGTAAAACAGAATTTTTCATTTTTTCAAGGAAAGTTTTTGTGGGGCCAGCTCTGTAGGTGTCCACTTGAGCTCACCAGTTGCCTGGCTAGAAGGGTCTGTTGTAGCATGATGGAAGAGAAACGGTCCCTGCTGGTTTTGTCTCTCTAAAGCGGTGTGGTCAGGTGGTTAAAGAAAAGGGCTTGTAACCAGGAGGTCCCCGGTTCAAATCCCACCTCAGCCACTGACTCATTTGTGTGACCCTGAGCAAGTCACTTAACCTCCGTGTGCTCCGTCTTTCGGGCGAGACGTAATTGTAAGTGACTCTGCAGCTGATGCATAGTTCACACACCCTAGTCTCTGTAAGTAGCCTTGGATAAAGGCGTCTGCTAAATAAACAAATAATAATAATAATAATAATAATAATAATAAAGCGTGAGAGCGCCAGAGCCAATCTGATGCTCACTCTGGAATCCCTAGTAAAGATGGACGACTTTGCACAGAAAGGACAGGAACCTGACTGACGCACGCAGACTGCACACCACAAAATGTGCTTTTACCAGGTGAGCCACCGATTTAATTTTGGGAGCAGAATACAGAAAGAGGTAAAGCAAAGTGTGAGATCACGTCAATTAGGAAGCACATTATGAATGAGTCAATATCTGTATCAAATAAAAAATAGATACAGTGCCTTGCAAAAGTATTCAGACCCCTGACCAATTCTATCATATTACTGAATTACAAATGGTACATTGAAATTTCATTCTGTTTGATATTTTATTTTTAAAACACTGAAACTCAAAAATCAATTATCTTGCTTGCATTCAACCCCCACACATTAATATTTGGTAGAGCCACCTTTCGCTGCAATAAAGGCTTCAAGTCTTTTGGGGTAAGTATGTACCAGCTTTGCACAGTGTCGGAGTGATTTTGGCCCATTCTTCTTGGCAGATTTGCTCCAGCTTGTTCAGGTTGGTTGGACGACGCTTGTGGACCGCAATTTTCAAATAGTGCCACAGATTCTCAATGGGATTGAGATCAGGACTTTGACTGGGTCACTGTAGGACATTCACATTCAACCACTCCAATGTTGCTTTGGCCTTGTGCTTGGGATCATTGTCCTGCTGAAAGGTGAATTTCCTCCCAAGCGTCAGTTTTTTAGCAGACTGAAGCAGGTTCTCTTGCAGTATTTCCCTGTATTTTGCTCCATCCATTCTTCCTTCAATTTTAACAAGATGCCCAGTTCCTGCTGATGAGAAGCATCCCCACAGCATGATGCTGCCACCACCATACCTCACTGTACGGATGGTGTGTCTTGAGGCATGGGCAGTGTTAGGTTTGCGCCATACATAGCACTTTGAGTTTTGGCCAAAAAGCTCTATCTTAGTCTCATCTCACCACAAAACCTTTTCCCACATCGCAGCTGGGTCACTCTCATGCTTTCTGGCAAAATCCACACGTGCTTTCAGATGGTACTTTTTGAGTAACGGCTTCTTTCTTGCCACCCTCCCATACAGGCCAGTGTTATGCAGAGCTCTTGATATGGTTGACTGGTGCACCATTACTCCACTCCCAGCCACTGAAATCTGTAGCTCCTTCAAAGTGATTGTTGCCCTCTCTGTGGCTTCTCTCACAAGTCTCCTCCTTGTTTGAGTGCTTGGCAGTGCCTGGGTGGTGTGATGCAGCTTCCACTTCCTGATTATTGATCCAACTGTGTTCACTGGGATATCCAAGCACTTGGATATTATTTTGTACCCTTTCCCTAATCTATGCATTTGTATTACTTTATCTCTAACTTCTGTAGAATGCTCTTTGGTCTTCATTTTCCTTCAGATTCACAGCCTGACCAATGATCCTTCAACAGTGGGGTTTTTATCCAGAAAATGTGACAGCAACTTTAATGGTTCACAGGTGGAGGCCAATGGTAAGGTAATTGTGTCCTCGTTAGGGCAATTTCTTTCATCAGTGTAAACTGGGAGCTTCCACAGCACAGGGGTTGAATACTTATGCAAGCAAGATATTTCAGTTTTTTATTTTTCTTAAAAATATTTCCCAAAATAAAACCAATGTCACCTTACAATAATTGATTTTGAGTTTCAGTGTTTTAAAATAAAATATCAAACAGAACGAAATTTAAATGTACCATTTCTAATTCAGTAATATGAGAGAATTTGTCAGGGGTCTGAATACTTTTGCAAGGCACTGTATATCTATATGTGCAGCAACATCAGTCACAATGCTTATCTGATTTTTTCACCTTGTTAAAAAACAAATCCACCTTTTTGAGAAGAAACTAAAAGAACCAATGGAAGATATCAAAGTTTGGCTCTAACAGTTTCAAATAACCATCATTAAAATGAGCTTCTGGGTCAAAAGGAAAGAGAAGAAAATGTATCTACTTTTCCACCTGCTGTATCAGATCAAAAGTGAAAGATCATGGTTAATGCAAAGCCTGAGGGAGGGGAGGGGGTTCCCACGGCTCCTTACCTGGATAGACGCTGGGTGGGGATGGGGTGGGCACAGCGATGGGGATGGGGATGCCTACACTTCCGCTCCCACTGTTCTCTCGACTGCTGCTCCGGCTGCTCGGGTGGCTGCCTCCACTGCTCCCACTGCTGCTGTTCAGAGGGAAGGCAGGGAGTTACAAAATCCCAAAACTAGTTTGTGAATCAACTTCAAAAGACAAGTTTGTATTAGAACAGATTAAAGAAGCCACTTATTGATTAATTCAAATATAAAAATGTGCCAATTATGTTTTGAAGTAGATGGCTTTAATAATCTATCCTATAGTTTTGAATCTGTGAAAAAAAATCCACCCTTTCACAGTAGTTTCGCAGTTTTCAACTTAATTGCGGAACTAAATCAAATGGAATACAAAAGGAGGACGTCGTAGATGTTTTTGAATACTGCAGAGGGACCGAGGCAGACAGAGAAGGCTTCCATGAAATGCCTTTATTTCAAATTTTGCAGCTGTAATACACAATACGCTTGAACATAGCCAAAATATCAAAACTGCTGATTCAACAGTTCTGAAAATAATTGTTTAAATTGGGGAATGCAAGATAGAAATACAAAGCAACTATTTAATAATATACACTATAGACTACTTTATAAAAGTTTCCCATTGTAAAAGCATAGACAAGTGTAATAAGGTATAGTGAAAGTATGGTAAAGCATAGGTAAGCATTGTAAATACGGAGGTATAGTAAAGAATATAAAAATAAAAATGTGGTAAAATCAGGGTAAACTGTGATACATGCCAAGTATAAGCATGGGAAAACTTAAATACCCTCAGATAATGTGGGATCTCAATTCTAGCACAGACCTCTTCGTTTGCATTAAAACAATTCATGTGATGTAGTGTAGGGCCAGTGGATTCAAAGTGGGAGACACATTAGGTATTGGTCAGTAGCTGTATATTCTGGCTTCAGCATGCACAGACCTACCCTGAAAGCGACCAAGCATGTTACAGCAGTAGCAGTAGGCTATGGAAGAACAAGTTTAATGGCACATAGTAGGATGGGGGTAATCAATTGATGCAATAGATGCATTGAAAATAAAATGAATGAATACTTAAGTCATAAATAAAACAAATAAATAAATAAATCATCCTGGGACTTGAGCTTTAATTAGAATAGTTGCTGGAAATGCAAGGCTGCTATTACTTCGGAGAGCTATAATTGAGAAATGCCATTTTTTTAAGTGTCTTGGCATGTTGGTATTTCATCAAGTAGAGCATGCAATGCAATTTTAGATACATTAGCAACATGTCATTAACTTTATAAATGTACATGGGACTTTCAAATTACTGCAGCGACAAGTTCAGCCCTGCGCAGAGGTTAAAGAAGTTGATAACTGCTTTTCCTATATGGGATGTGGTGAAGCGAGAAGGGATTCTTTGGCCATGTTCACTACCTATTCTTTTCTGTATATTTTTAAGTCTCTCTCAGGCCTTTGCAGAAGCCCTCATGACATATTTTTGTGGGTAAAGGCAGTGCTGTATTGTTCAAAACTGGCAGCCCAGGGGTGTTTATTTAAATGTCTATTGGGCTCAGAGTAACAGTGATTCTGTTAAGGCAGGATGCAGCTAGTTTTGCAGATTGCAGAAAATGGTCCAGAATCTGTATTGTGGATGAGTTCTCTATAAAACTGATTTTTATGTTAACGTTGACTTTAATTGGTGGGCTTGGGTATCTACTATGTCTTGTGTATGTGTTGACACTTTGCATCTGTTCCAAATTAGCCCAACTGTAACATGAAACTAAGGATCAGGATTACTTTCCCAACTTTTTGGATTGGTTCACTTTGCACACTTTTCTAACATTTCTATGCTTCCATGACCACACGTTGAATTCAGAGGCTGTTAGGGAGCTTGAAGCTACTCAAGTCAAGTTGCTGTAGGCAGTGCTGTCCCATCAATGCAAAGCATGGACATTTATGAGTTTAGCTGAAAACCATAACTGACCTCGCTATAACAATTGAGCTTTTTCTGCCTCTTTTTCAAACGGTGCCCAGCACAGTGCTACACATTGGATAGCATGCTGCAATATGCCGTTTAATATCAGATTGTACCGTTCGTCACAGTATCTGGTTCGCCCCAAATTAATGGGAATGGATGTATGCAGTCTTTGACTTCTGTGTACGCACTGCTATCTTGCAGTATATCCCAAAGCATTATTTCTAATTAAAATGAAGCAATTCCATGCAGAAACCTTTGAAAAAAAAAACCTCAGAACTTAAAGAACTTTGCAGTGTCTCAACGTCACGTAATTAGAGGATACTTGACCAGAAAAAAAAATAAATTCAATGAATGGTTAACCCTGTGAATTACGAAGCAAGTCAGTTGAAAGGAAATAATGATGATGGTAATATAGCCTATTGTTTTTTTGTGTGTGAGATTTACTTGGAGAGCAGAGTATGAGTTTTAGTCAGAGTTAGTAGCAGAAGGTATGAAGCGGTGAAGTCTTCAGTCCAAAGAGCAGCAGAAGTAGGAACGGGCTGTGTCCCACTTTTCCTCACTGTTCTGAGAGGCTGTACATTTTACTGGTGACCTGAGCTTGTTCAAAGTAGAGTAAGCAGAGAAGCGGGAGGTACCTGTATGTGCGGTTCCTCTGGTTTACAGAAGCAGTTCGAACCGGGCTCTGTTGCTGAGTGGGCACCATGTTGCGTGTCGGACTCGGCACGTAGTCGTTGGGAACCACAGGAGGGCGAACAGGTTCTAGGGTTCGATAAGGAGAGTGTCGCCTGCAGGGTATGAAAGTATTTTAGGATTCATAAAAAAAAGTATGCTCCGAAAACGTGTAATTGTTGTTTTGTTGTTCATCCTTCACGTTTAGCTGTAACAGGATTAGGTTAACCCACAACCTCTTATAGAATGCAGATGCCCATGTAATACCGCCATTCTACAGCAAGTTCCTGAGGACTTCAAATTAATGATCAGAACTGGAAACTGGAGAACTACTGATCCTAGTCAGACTAAACAAAACCATCTTCCAGTCCAAGGCAGGATGTATTGATTGAGTGCTGCACTCCATACTCCTGTTGATTGCAGATCTATTTAGAGACAAAAGCCCTTTTGTGTGCACTGGCTTGTGTAGAGAGGCCCCTCCCTCTGGGACAGGAGCGCCTTGCCGAGGATGGGAGGGTTTGGAACAGGCATAAACCTCCTGAAGTTCCCATTGCATCTTTACCATCCAATAACACAGTGTGAAATTGTTGAAGTAGTTCACCTCTACGCAGCATGTTTCGATTTGGTGGATACATCATTTCTGGCTTTAAAACACATTACATTCTGGCTCATGTACTCTAGCAAGACTTCCACCTTCAAAGGCTTCATTTATTTTAATTGATAAACATAACCAATGTGGACATTTTCATTTAGAAAAACAGAGGACTTGGTAGATTATTGGAAAGATGAAGTAACAATCCAACTACTAGTACAGAGATGCAAGTTTGTGACCTTTTGAAGGAGAAGTGAACACAAATATTACTCGGGTTATCAAAACGCCTGGATCAAGTTTTTTTTTTTTTCTTAACCCTCATTCTCTGAATCTACAGATTAGAGTAAGGGGACACAGCTAGTCCCAACCAAGACCTGCAGAATAATCTTTGAATAAGACACAGAAAGTTAGACATATTAAATTTATCGTTGATCTAAAATTACACAAATGTGAAATTATTTTGCCACATATTTCATTGTATCTACCACAGTGCATATGTACTCCTACAATGATATAGAACATTTTACAAAACATGTAGATTCACCAAATGCCAGCAAACCACCAAAACTATTTGTGTATAGTCAGAATGCTGTAGAAATTGGGTAGATGGGAAGAACTGAAACAGAGCACCTTAAGGTGATTAGAGAACACTTTTACAGCCCTGATAAGGGTAGGGAAAAATTGTTTTTCTTTTCACCTTAAGATACTGGGCTTGGCCACAATTGTCATAATATAGAAAATGTTTAAATTATGAGTAACTGGGTAATGGAATTCAAGTCTGTGACTAATGCCACCAACGGATACTGGAACCGCTTAAATGAGAAATACTGTCTGCCTGTGGGAGGGTTGGGAGGTGGCAGTTGATAATGTTTTGTTGTGTGATTCTACAAGGTTTGTATATGAATTAATTCAGTGGGTCACATCTTAGATGACTCCAGCTCTCATTTAAATACTACAAGTCCCAGTACTAAAATTCAAAATGATTTAAAGCCATATAAAATTAATTAATTAAATTAAATTAAAAAAAAACACATAACTGAGGGTTGATGTAAAGGTGACTTCTAAAGTGTATACTAAAGTGAACACTATCCATAACTATGAATATACACTGAATATCTCTAAATCTAATTTTAATACTGATCTATTTAGCCTTTTACTAGTCTTGCCTGTAATAGAATTAAAGATTTCACCAGGGGAAATGATGCAACAGTATAATTTGAATGGTTTTAATGTGTTTCCTGTTATTTTGCATCGCACAAAAAAACAAATTTATTGGAAAATTCAAAACCAGTTTGTAATGTAAAAAGTTATTGAAACTTACCTTGGGACCTTCTTAAATGAGATATTTCCAAGTAACTATTTAAAATTATACCCACCTATTTAAAAAAAAGAAAAAAATCTGTAGTGGCACCTTCAAAATTCTTGCAGGTACAATACCATTTTCAAGGTGCAAAAAGATAGATCTTTCCATAAGCAGAAGACGAAACAAAACTCCATATGGCTTCCAGATGGAGAACTAGAAGCAACAGGCTTTCCAAAATACAACATAGCCGCTTACGGCGAGCAAATGTCGGTCACAGATTTACCTTGCAGTTGGAGTCCAAGCTGGGAAATGGTATGCAGCAGTAGAAGCAGATAAACACCAAGGCTGGGTTTGATTTACACGAGGAACCCTTGCTATGTGTATTAATTAAAAAAAATATCCCTCTTGCTTTGAGTCAGTGCCAGACATTGGCGCTCTAATAAGAGGAGGCAGGGGGCAGTTTGCTTATAGTCTTCCGGCAGGGAGCAATAATCCATCTGGGCCTTGTTTACTGTAGGCATACGCTTCCCCCCCCACCCCTCCTCCCGCCAAAGTGGTCTTGTTTAAATTCACAGCAAGTCTTTTCTAGGCATTAAGATAAATCAATTAAAAAATAAATTAAAAAAACATCAGGTTGGATAGACATGATCAATACATGTGTAGGAGGATAGCACAGTTTGGTCTCAATAAGGGCAAGCTTTTGAAGGTCAGTGTTTATTTAAGTGCGGGCCACTAGAGAACCACACGATTCATAAATTTAGTTTCAAATGATACAAATCAATTAAATGCATTTACATCTGACAGAAATACCATAACCTAGATTATGCAAAATATGTGTGAATGAAGTTATGTAGGGCAAGCGGTTGGAACCAGACCAAAGTCTTTTATTTTCTTTATTTTTTTTAATTAAGAGCCTATCCAATGCATGGGCTGCGTTCCTCTGTGCTCACGTACTGTCAAGCACAGACGGAAGGAATCTGAACAGCTTTCCCATTGAGCCTTGCAGGGCCAGCAGAAATTAGACTTGATAAGGCGTGAAAGTGGATCAGATGATTGCAATTGGCACCCATCACCCTGAACCAGTGTGGTGGTACCTACCCAATCGTTCCTTTCCCTGACACTGGTGGGCTTGGAGGTTTTTGGGTGGGTGGGGTGGTTCTCGGGAGACCACCCATCTTCATGTTCTGTGTGCTGACCTGCAAGGACATTGGCAGAAGTTCTTGCTTAGTTACCCTCCGTTGTGCAACAATGCATTTAGTATGACATAAGAGAGGTGCCTACAACAAACCACTACAGAACGAGGGTAGAGGAAAACAAATTTTAAAAAATGCAGATAAGGAAAGGGCCATGCACTTTGCTATAAAACTGTTTGGAATTATATTGTTACCTTCACAGAGTATAAGCAGACCAGGGTTCATTTATACAATGCAGATTCTAAAGAATTTCATACATGCTACGGAGCCCGGAGCAGCAGGTTCTTAAATTTGTTAAAAGTTGTACAATCAAATTAATCTTCTGAAGTCAGTACGAATGGAACTAATTGAAATAAATTCAAGCACGAAGAGGACATTAGGATATCAGCTGCAATGAATTGACCCAAAACTTAAATTAGTGTACCATATATATATATATATATATATATATATATATATATATATATATATATATATATATTCCACCTGACAAATACAAGGCTGTTGCTAAGATACTAAAATCATCATGTTGCTAACCTGTCTAAAAAGTATTTAATATTATTTCTTTTAAACACTCCCATACTACTGCAGTTGTGGCGGATTAAAAGTAGTATTTGAAGTTGTGCTCATTTACTAGAAGAGAGTCCAATTGGCCAGTCCTGATAGGAGTGTGTTAAACAGCAAGTGGCACATTCCACCACATGGAGTCTATGGAGAAATTATTCAAATATAAATCCACCTCCTCCAATTTTTTAGCATACAAAAATCAGGAGCAATGACTGGAATGCCTAGCATAATACACAAATCAAGATACCAAACCTCATTCTCATCACAACTTGAAGTGATCGGCGAGTCAGTTTGCAACAACATACCGAATGGTCAAAACGCTTTAACCCTTTGCAGTCCTGGTTCGACATTGCAATTATTCCTACCCGGTCCAATGTCGGACCCTGTCCGACATCATCAAAAAGACGCAAAAAACAGGTTTCTAGTCGTTTTTTCGCCGGAAAAAGCCGAGAAAACCATTCAATGGCCGAGTGGGAGCGACAGGAGCCAAGACAAGCCAAAAAAAAATAAATAAGGGCGTATCTCATGAATAGTCATACTTGCCCTTGGCATCAGATAACGGCGGCCATAAAGAAACAAGCTGGCTGTTACTGCATCAGCACTCAGAGAATATCACTGACATTTGCAGAGCTTTTTTGAGATGTTATAGTAATAAAATAATGACTTGGATCGCATTGAGGCGTTTTGTGATAAAACGAGTGATCCGGAGATGATTGATCGGTATGTACGACTTCTTATTATTATTATATATTTCTTAACATATGTGACATCTCTAGCGAAAAAGGGTGGGGCGGGGCTGGAGATGCCTAGTGAGTGCTTTGTTGATATGCAGGGCCTTTTAAACCCGTTTGATTGTGGAAAAAAAAATACTTTTAAACAGCACGTCTAAAATTAACTGCGCGTGTGAAAATAAATTGGACCGGACGCACCTGACATGCACTAAATAAATGGACTGCAAAGGGTTAAGCTACCGTATCAGATTTAATACAAGTAGTTTAATACATCAGTAAAAACATATTTCTATGGTTTGGTAAATGTAGTAGATCAATGCAGATTACAGTATTGTTGTATTGCACCAGACAGTTAGATTATCAAGTCTAGACAGCCGTGTTGATTTGAACACATACAACAGATGCCAAGGAGGCGAGGTCAGGTAAATAATGTCCTGGTGCTGATTTAAACAAGAACCACAAAGCAAAACTCTATGAAGGTAACAAAAGAAAACTAGTGAAACCTGTTTAGAGAGCTTACCCAGGGGGCAGAGGGGTTTAAAGGACTAAAGTTATGACAAACAATTTGTGAATGTGGAACAGTGGCAGCTTTTAGACCCACCAGGTAGATCAATTACTAATCGATCACAACGGATCCTTTGCTTATTTCTGCAAGTAAAGGTTCAGTAGTGACAGGTGACACCAACAGGTTTCACTTCAGCAGGAAGACTTGCCCCAACTACATTACGATAGCACTGTAAGAAGCTGGAGAAATGTAAAATTTATTCTACACACAGGCTATGATCTGCTAATGGTTTCTCAACAAGGGCTCAGGGATGGGTTGGCATTTTGCCTTGAACTCTGAAAGCACGTTTAGTATTCACCTTTCTTCTGTAGAAGGGACCTGTACTCTTCCACTTCAGGTTTGGAGACAGCATATTTTGCAAAAATGTCAGTATTTGAATATTTTTGTGAACATCAAATTTTAAATAAAATAAAAATGCAAGCGGGATTGGAGGTTAAATCTTTTTACGGTTCTAAACTAAAGATATGTTGGGGTTAAAAATGAATAAATAAAAAAAACACCACAAGAGAACATCACTGATACAGTCTAACTATTGAAACATGTATATAAAATAAACAGAATATGACAAACCAGGGTGGGAAACTTGGATGATATCTCAATATATGCCATATTAAAATCGTACATAAAACTAAGCAAGATAATGTGAAATCACTGTGTTAATATGCTTAACACCGTATAAAGTGTTAAAGTTGAAATCTATAAAAAGAAATTTTAAAAAAATCTGCTAGATTTTCCAGAAATTGCCTAACAGGTGTATTATCCCTAGATCAGAATATGTGTATACCCCCCCAGAAGGAATGCAGATCAGCTCACATATAAATGTCCATCAGCCCTTCATTGCGACTGCCAAATTACAATTAAAAGCACCATCAGTTAGGGCAAGCAGCATTATAATAAATGAGCCTTTTAAAAAAGTGGACTTAATTTAAATGGGTGCATTTTACAAAATAAACCAATTCCAGATCCTAGATAACACCAGCGCTGCAGCACACTGCAAGTTTGGATCAATATGTGAAAAAATAATAAAAATACAGATCACTATTAATAGTGACACAATATTGATTGGCTAGTTGGAGAACAACTGAAACCTGAATTTTAGCAAATGCTTGAGTGCTGTAGAAGCCAGACCACAAAGTAAATGATAGCCTTAATTCCCAGACAAGTGTTCTACAGCACCCACTCAATACATCACGGGTGTCGGGGTCCAATACAGATCCACTATATCATCGAGGGCCGCGATATAGCGAGAGACCCACAGAAAAACAAATAGGCTAACAAATAGTGTACAATCACTCCCTTGTTTTATTATAACATAAATCCAGCACACTGTTTTAATTCGTACTGTAGAGGGTAATTGCTTCTCATCAACTTAAAGTCTCCAATTAATTTCATGAGTCTTCCTCTCCATTCTCAAACGCACAAACCCACTGCATTGAAAGAATCCCATTCCCAACATAGGAGGCTTGTTGCTAGGGAGCTGACATCACTGCCCTATGACTTTTGCTAGTGCATTACTGCCACCACAAGTGAACACCTTGTTGGCTAAAATAAAAACCGCTTCAGCAAGTAAATATTTAATTTGCTTTGTGTTATTGTGCAATGCGTGTGTATATGATAACAGTACGATATTAATGCTTTATTTAATTGTTTTGTATATTTTTGTTTGTGGCGTAAAGTATGAAATAAAACAAACAGTAATTCTAAGTGAAATTGCTGATGTACATTGCAGCTAAAGCATGCGTAGTTAGCCTGTAAAAATGGGGAGCCAACTCCAGGACCGTGATACATCCGAATCTGCAGTATAGCGAGGGGTGTATTTAATTCTGATATAAATGTGAAGTACAGTGTACTGGACATGTTTAAAAAGTGTAAAAGCTTTGGAGATATCATTGTTGCTTCCCTCCCCTCATGTGATATTCTCATTATCAGAACAGTGAGCCCTGGAATCTCTTACCTTAAATCTAAGCAACCACTTAATGCATAAATGAAGCAAATGAAAGAGGTAAAGAAAAAAAAACAGCATTGATAGGTTAGTTGGAAATTTGTAAGAATATGAAGAGAAAAAATTAAGTTAAAAGCATTAAGCATTCAACAAACAATGTTTTCAGTCTGATACCAGAGAGAGAGAAGTGGGAAAAGCAGAATGCTTTAGGATCAGAAAGACATTTTAGGATGAAGTCAATTATTAACAAAAAAAAAAAAAACAGCATCAGAGAGTTCTCACAAACAAGATGCAGTATCCCTTGTATGATGTCATACGACGTGTGGATCAATAGTCAGATGACATGGAAAGATCTATACTCTATAGTTTATACTTCAAAAGAATGATCGGCCTGAAGGAAAACTTGCGTTACATTTCTATCTGAACCATAACAGCGAGATTAAATTGGTGTCGGCACAGATTTCATCTGCTACTCGACATTATGCCAGAAGGCCCAAAAGCAACACAATCCCCTGTTGGGCCACTTCTTAAATCAAAGGAATTTGGAGAGATTGAATTTCTGCCTCTCTGACTGCTGTTGAAGAAAACCAACAGGACTTAAATTAGTCCCACTGACGGATGGAAATGAGGATTTAGAAACGCATCATATGATTGATTTTATTTTTATATGTATCCATTTTATTTATCTATGTATTTACAGAATTTTTTTTTTTTTTAATGAATTGTTTTGTACAGCGCCTTGAGAGACCTTGGTGTGAAAGGTGCTCTAACAAATTAAAGTTTTATTATTACAGCAAGGAGTCATGACAAGCAGACACCTGTGTAGAAATATAGGTGTATATCTCAAGAGCTAATGGCCAATATAAAATCAGAAAAGAAATGCAGCACCTTTAAAAAACAAATAAAATAAATGAAAAATAATAAACTCTTGCAGGAGCTTCACACAGCAGGATGACCACAGAACAGGACAACCTGGCACTGACAGCTACTTGTTTATTTATTATATAAAATATGTATTTTTAAAAACATTAACCTACCCTGTATCAAGAATTAATTTTTAAATGTTCTGCATTTACAAAAAATAGCCACCACTACTTCCAATCCATATGCAGTTCAATTTCTCAAGATTCCATTCAAGACTCATGTTTTAACATTATTGAAATGCAATGTAAGCAAAAACCTGCACACCTTGTCCTGAACATGATTCATCAGACAGGAATTCTGCCTAAGAGGATCTCACGTCTTCATTTTACATGTATATATAGGGGATGCTGCAAAAAAACTGTACTAAAAATCTTAGGCTGTAAAAATACTAGTCAAGTACAGTGTATGTAAAAAAAAAAAAAAACACAAACCTATTACTGGGTAAACCAACAATCTGGTTTTAAAAATAAACAATGGGGGGATACAGCATATTAAAGAATTCATTCCATCTGTTCAACTTATTTCTGTGAAAAAAAGCATTGAAGTACATTCATTGAAATCAGTGTAAACTTCAGCATGATTTAAGGAATTTCCAAAAGCTACAGAAAACAGCCAACAATGGCACTCCGTGTGGAGTGCAGGGTGCCCCCTATAGACTGGAGGTCGCCGGTTGGGGTCCAGGCTATTCCACTGCTGACCGTGGACGGGAGTTCCCAGGGGGCGGCACACAATTGGCTGAGCACCGCCCGGGGTGGGGAGGCTGCTCACCCTGCACCAGCGACCCCTGTAGACTGGCTGGGCACCTGCGGACCTGCCTGCAAGCAGCCCAGAGCTGCGTGGTCCTCCGACACCGTAGCTCTGAAGTAGCTGCATGGCGGGCCTGCAGACTGAAAAGAAGTGGAAGGCTGACGACACATGTTTTGGAGGACGCGTGTGTTCGTCTTCGTCTCTCCCGAGTCAGCGTGGGGGGTGAGTCAGACTTAAAACTGGGCATTTCAAATTGGGGAGAAAATGGGGTAAAAAAAACCAACAAAATTGGCAATTCCAAATTTTAAAATAAATAAATAAATAAATAAATAAATAAAATAAATAAATAAAATAAATCAAACAAACAAACAAACAAACAAACAAACAGCCAACAATGCTGTGGCTGATCCATCAGACGTCACTACAGTACAATTGCATATCGTTGTCAAATGGACCTTAACACAGGTACTGTAGAGTCAACAGTTTGATGTGCTACCTGCTGATGTTAAATGTCAATGGTGACAAAGGGAAATGGTTAAATGTAGAATCTCAGAACTAACAAGGCTAGCTATGGCAAATGTTACACTAATACATATCACAATCATGGCCTTATGGACACAGCTACCCCTACCCCCAATCCCCAATGAGTCGATGCCTACCTTCACTCCATGGCCAATGTCATCGAGCATCGTGTAATCGATGGGCTTCCGGATGTAGCGCACAGGTCTCTCCGGGTTGGCGGGTGCAATGATTTTGTGAGTTCTCGAGGTGTTCTTGTTGGTCGTCAGGATGCCAATCTCCCTCCTGGCCACTTTCTCTTTGTGAATGTCCACCGTCTAAAAGGCAAAGCCGAGGGAACCTTGTAATTCAGGTCAGCCTTATAGTCTCCACATTTCTTTCCATAAAATAATCTCTACTCAAAACATCTTTTAGCAAACAATTTTCAATTGAAGTCAGCGAGACATTGTCCAGCAGGAGTCCTGTCCATAATGTTAAATCGGTGTGGTCTGAAATGTATTTATTTATTTATTTTGAACTGAGCACCAAAGCAGAATATTGTAAAGAGCCCTTCACAGCACATGACAGAAGGCAGGCAGGTCATCTCCCACAGACACAGCTCCATACCTGCGACGATGCCAGGTACGAACCAACAGCACACTGTAATGTTAGACTCTTATACCTCCTCTATGCACCTGGTCATGCTAACTGTATTAACAGACACTGTCAATTAACATTTATAGATCCAAAAATAATTTGTTGAAGACTCTGTCTGTATTCCATTATTTTGAATTCAGATTTTAAATGGTTACTAAAATAAGGATTCATTATTTTTGCAGGTGTCTAAGATGCATTTTGTGAAAATGATCTGCTAGCAAACACAATTTATTTCTCCCACTCATTTCAGGTTCAATCAATGCTAGTTTACTAATAATTTGATTAAAAAAAAAAAAAACACCTACAATCTCATCTCACACCTATAATAGTGTAGGTTTCTCCTCCAATCACCCCTTGTATCCAAACACTGCCGTGCAGGTGTGTTTGTGCCTGCTGTGTCAGTACTATAAATGCTAGCTTATATCAAAACACACTCCACCTATGACAATGCATCTGCAATGAGAGAAATACTGTACCATACACTAAGGCACTGCAATGATTATTACTGGAACACCTTTTACAAGTATATTAGTATACATTGAGGCACCTGCCATGGCTAGAAATGACTTCTTGAACTTTGCGTGTTTAAAACTCTGAAATAGGAACGTTGTGTATTCTGACAGAAAACAGTAAACCTTATTGCCACATACACTGGCACATACCGTGCCATCCTAACCTGCTAGTGTACAGAATTACAACACTTCAGATATCAACAAACAGAACAGAAACGTGTGCATTCTCATTTTAGACTCAGTCACACTAAAGATCGCAATATCAAAATGAATAAAAATACTCCCACTGCGCAAAATGTTCCCCATTTAAAACTGAAGGAAGGATTGCACAGTACATCAAACTGCACTCAACATGATCTCTCTCTCTCAGCATTGTGTTACACACAGAATGGGTATTCAGACTAAATAATAATAAAAAAAAGCGACAGGAATCCCCAGCTCAAATTTTCATTCTGAACCCGTCCACAGTAGATTTCAATTTCTTGAGAGGATTAATGGTGTACCAACTTTAGTGATGGAGAATGAGCTATTGCATTGCTGCCTTCATTCGTAATGGCTTCCAGGAGGTGAGACTACAAATGAACTGCACATTTTCTTTTGCTATCCACAAGAAGAGGCATTGCTTTCAACTCGATTGGAAGATGGTTTTCAGTACATCTAACATCAGCAGCCGTTTGAACATTCATGCCATTGGTACCATGGTAATACTAATGGTCTAAAGCTTCTTCACAGTCAATAGTCTGTCAGAGATTACCTATTAGAAATCCCAAAGGCTGGTTTACAACCTCTAACAAACAATCAACATGGAGATTGTAATCATATTGTAGGTCGTAATTCATCATTTATACACAGAACAATTTGTTGAAAGTAAATAGACATTTAAATGCACAGAAATCTAATACATTTTTTTTTATTACAAATAAGCAGCCATTTGAACAAGTATTGGCTGTGTGAGCCTAATTAAACAAAACAAAAAGAAATGTCAATCTTCGATACCTACAAAATTACCTGATGTGCTATTTTTCACAAAATAATTACATTTGAATCGACACCCCTGCTATTTTCCCTCAATGATAGTCTGATAAGCTATTTTTGCAATACATTTTTAATGGGAAAGAAAATGCATTAATAAGCCAAACACTAAATAAGGTCCTTAGGGCAGAGCCCTGCAGATACACATTTAACAGGACCAGACCGCACTATTGACATTTTTTATTTGTATTTATTTGCTACTGCATGCAACATGTCAATTATATATCGTTGATAACTTCTAACCTGCCAGCTAAAGTCGTAATCTACGTTTCATAAACTCCAAGAGCCCAGTAGCCTCTACTGGCTTATTCTGTGGTATTCTATGTTCCTTGTTTCCGTAAAATACATGAGTGAAAATTTAATTCTGAATACCAAGTATTCCTAATAAAAATGAAACAGTATATTTCGAAGTAAAAATTACTTTTCCTGTGTCTTAAACCTTTGAAATATGGGACCATGTACAGTAGTGTGTATACTCCCTTTCACTTTAGGAACGTGGGAAATCAATTTCAGTCACTCCCTTCTGTGCTTCATTTGTAGCCAAGCCCCAAAGGTCAATCCATTATCGCAAGTCAAGCTAACAGGGTGACAGGTCCTGCACACTGATGCATACTTTAATTCATAAGGCTCCAGCTCATTACTCTGAATAAAGAACTACCGTCAGGTTTGTATTTCTCAAACAAGTCATTGGTGCCGACAGCTGTCTCGCTGTTGTCAGAGGATCATTAGATATGGACTTGCAGCATACAAGGAAATATCTGTGGCTTTGTCACACTGCCCTGAACACATTCTTCCATAAATCCAATACTCCCCCTGGCCCCAAAATGGCACACTGTGATAGAAGCGCTATTATTCTGGGGGGGGGGGGGGGGGGGATCAATTTGTCCTTTTATTTACCATGACATAGGTTTGCAACTTCAAAAGTGCTGTACAGGAGGAGCTATGCCAATATTTTGGATTGAGCATAGTAAATGAAATGTGCATTGCTTTAAAAAGGGTGTTTACAATGACATTAAGATTTCACAGTGATATTACAGAAATGTTCCAATATCACTTACCTATACTAGTTTAGATATGTGACGGAGTGTCCCGCCCCTATTTATTATTATTTGTATTATTGTTTGCGGCGCGGATAACAGCGCAGCGCATTTCTTATAATTTATAGTTTAGAAACCTGTGAGGATGCGTGGTTGATCAGCTACTGATTATTTAACTAGCCGACAGTCACGCATCCTTACCAAACGCGTGCAGACTGTGGACGAGGGGTAATAAGATAATTAACAGCTAGTTAACCCCTCGGCCAGAGTATAAGAACCTGCAGCTGTCCGTGCTGCAGGGTTGGGTGTACAGAGAGGAGGAATGGGGAGATAGAGAGGAATTTAAAATAACAATTGCTAAGATGTGCTGGATTAGCCAGCACGACACTTACTTGTTTGTCTGTCTGGTTTGTTTGGCCCTTGTGTCTTTTTGTTTAGTGTTTTGTTATTGTTTAAATCTTTTGTTTTGTTTATTTATTTATTAAACACGCTGAGTGCCGTAGCATTCAGCTTCACCCTCCCATCCATTGTTTTGGTTCAGTTACTTCCTGGTCCGTGACGTCACCACACCTTCACCACTGCAAGCCATCCTACCACAAGATACCACAAGCAAATGCTCGATAATTACGTTTTGAGATTGCTCAGGGCAGTGAAGTGCCAAAGTAGTACTTTTGACAATCCTGGTGATGCATTGATGCAGCCCTGTCGCTGGTTTGGATACCACACAACATAGTATGACATCACAATTCTAGGTCCCAAAAGTAGTTGTAAAACATTGTCCGAGCCCATGTCTGAGCTTGCTTTAGTCGATCTAGATCAGGTGCTGGAGCCCACAGAGGAACCCTATAATAATAGACACTTACCTGAGAGATGTGGTTGATGGAGGACTCCATGCGGCGCAGCTGGGACGCCTGGATATCCAGCATCTGGAGGACATTGTTGGCTAAGGTGTTTATCAGGTAGGCAACGCTCGCCAAAGACTGGGTTGTGTAATTTTTGGTTTCTTCTAGGGCTCTGTGTTTATCTACAGACTGTGGAAACAGAGAGGAAAAAGGGAATTGTCAAACTAAATCCATTTCATACATCAGGCAAAGGAGATCTTTCTTAAAATCCTTTTTTTTACATCAGTAGTATGGTTTCCATGTTTATTATACTTAGTATAACTGTTTTGTTTACACTTAGACACACTGAACCAAATTTGTAAAATAGCACAATCTAGGGGTCGACTCACACAATGAAATCTGAGAGTGTGCATTAAACTCTATTGCTAAAACCTTGCTCCACCTTTAGGAAGCAATACAGAATAGAACAACAAATCAAATGAACGTACTAATTTAAATGTCTGATACAACAGAATTTAGTTTATTGGTCTGGTTACATAATCAAAATGACGTGCCAGAAAAATCAAAGCAAAACCGACAGGAAAAATTAGAGCCAGGTTCAGTTATTTGTGTTGGTTTGCTTTGGATCAATTACAATTGGAACGCGCAGGTTCAATTGTACTGTATATGACAAAACCTTGAAAGTGTAGGGAATAGCTAAACATAGTAGTCAAATAACCCTTAAAACTAGTCAGATAGGTAACATTGTAAAAAAGAATAATTTTATAACAATGTTTTAGGCAAATCCAGTTCCTACAGGAAGCACCAATTCAAGTTTCTGGGCAATAACCAATAACCAATGTTGCATCTCGAGACAGACTGCTATCAAACATTGTCTACTCAAAAGACATGGAGAGTGTGAATATGTAGGCTATTATAAATGTAGAGCTGCTGAAAGAGAGCACCATCTGTTCTCTACAAAAACAAGAATGTTGATGAAACCTACCAAGGGACAATTCAAGTTCCTTTCTCCAGCTATGCTGCTTGTGATATTCATTTCTCACATGGTAGACCAGCAAAACAAATCCCACTAGGATTCAATAGCCCAACTTCAAAGAGAACAAGCACAATTAAATTGCAATCACTGTATCAACTGTAGACTAAAACTGATCGACTATGACTAATAAAATACTAAACCTCTACAGCAGAATTTACAAAAGAATAAATTGAGAAATTTTACTTCAGAGTTCAAGTTCTCAATGCAAGTCTGACAATGCTGGTCAAAGCAAGTCCAGCCTAAAGTGCCAATTTACATATGATGAGAAATAACAGAAAAAAGTATGTATATGAGTTTGCATTCAGTCACACATAAAAAAATAGAACTAAAAACATTATCCCCAAAATGCTTTTTTTTTCAGTTAAACATTCATTCTAAGCAAAGTATTGTACAATGAAACCCTAAATAATTAAATGTTCTACCTTGCTGTAATTCCAACCAAGAGTACTTGCTTTGTGAATCTCAGGCAAATATAAGTGCAAATTATTTAAAACCTTAAACTGCTCACTGCCACAAGGTTATTTATGTTCAAATAATTTGATTAACATAATAACCCTATGCAGAGTGACAAATTAGATTCAGCATTGAAATTCAAGAAGCTGAATTTGGAAGAACACCAGTATATTAAAAGGTGAAAATGAAATCTGTTTCAGGAGGCAGGCATTGTAGCTTGCACTCCAGTGAACAAATCAGGTTCATAATAAGCTACTGTAATGGACAGGAGTGCAACAAAGTGGATTTGATGTTTGCATGTATTTCATTTTTAGAAACACTGAATTCCTAAAGTCTGTTCAACCATTCATTCAGAGAGGTAGTTGACATGAGTTCCCAATCAAAACAACATTACTCACGTGCACCCACATACAGCCATTATGGCATTGCTGCCGAAAGATATGTTTTAGACTCTGATGCAGGTAATATCCCTGAAGCAGGGGTGGAGATCTTTACATTACATCCAAGAATCACAGTAAAATACATGCACACACGGTACAAGTGCCTAGGCTGAAACTGTGGGCAAGCAATTATTCAAATGAATTGGGGGTTTCTTTAGGGGGTAAACTTCAGAAGATACAGAATCACACTCAGGATCACACTCTTTTGGCAGTGGCTCCCAGTCCACAGCTCGCTCATTTCTCCAATTTGAAAGCCTATAGTAGTAGAATTAGAAACAAAATGAGACACGCTTACTTTGAGTGTCAAAAGATTTTCACTGACTGGTATTTTAGCTAGGTCAGCAGTTGTTCTTAAGCTGCATTGTCGTGTGAGGGAACCACATGACCCAGGAGCCCTGCAGTTTTAAATCGCAGCCTGTCCACCAGTAACAGGCAGGGATTCACACCGCCAGCCAGCAATGCTGTCTAGTGAATTGGTTTCTCATTCCAAAACTGTATATTTTACCATTACTTACAGTAATTCTATTATTATTATTTGTTTATTTAGCAGACGCCTTTATCCAAGGCAACTTACAGAGACTAGGGTGTGTGAACTATGCATCAGCTGCAGAGTCACTTACAACTATGTCTCACCCGAAAGACCGAGCACAAGGAGGTTAAGTGACTTGCTCAGGGTCACGCAATGAGTCAGTGGCTGATGTGGAATTTGAACCGGGGACCTCCTGGTTACAAGCCCTTTTCTTTAACCACTGGACCACACAGCCTATATATTTTACACACACAACTTACTGTAACATGTATTTCCTGGCTCCATTTTCCCCCCCTAAAATGTCTGTGGTTTTATATCGTGGATTCTGTAACTGGTGCTGGACATCAAATTTGAAACACATCAGCAACATGCAGAACACCCTTTTTATTGTTTAACTAGTTATGCAAATTGCATTCCCCGACATGTATTTAGCAGTACAGTTGCACAGTATCAAAAGTGAGGACGCTGTGAGGCATGGGCAATTCTGGAGTTTCAGATTCAGATTTCCATCCACAACTTCCCTTAAGGAAACAGAGACAGAAATGATTGAGGAATGGTCACATTTTCCTCCAGAAGAATTCTTCCACTTTGCAGATTTATGTCAAACGATGCGCTTGTTGTAGCTCAACAACCTTTTAATCTCAATGGGGATTCAACAGAAGCAGGTGTTCCAAATCCTGCGCTGGATGGGCAATATGTAGAGTAGTAAAGTTTAGCAGGTCATCTTCCTATACTGTATTTCTAGTGTCGTCAGTATCTCCTCAGCAGTGATTTTAGCTTTGATCAAAAACAAAACGTATAAGATTTAAATCATTGTAGACTGAAAAAAGAAGGGGTGGATGTGGAGGAATCCCAGATCTGGAGATAACCCCGATGACACAAGCAGGCAGACTGTGGGTCTGTGGACAGCTGCTACCAGCACAAGGGAGATGCTGAACAACTTTTGGAGCCATTTACATTTCCGTGTTAGAGGGATCCATCTGAAAGCTAGTCACATTTCTCAGGTGGCAGACTATACATTTTAAATGTCAGCACTGCATAAAAGCAAAGTGCTTTCAGATCTCCGGGGTAATACAACAGCATCATAAATGCATACACACATGCTTGAAAATACCATGGCATCACACACAAAGGTACTTTAAACTTGTACTTTAACTCGGAGTAGCTACAGTATGTTGCATTATGTGTATGTTCAGTTCCACATTACATTTTTCATAAGGCTTCTTAAACCGGTCTGCCAGAATGACAGTTAACAATGAGAGGGTCTGCTCTGTTTTCAGTTGGGTTTATTACTGGCTCAAAAACTGGCAGTCCAGACGCCGGCAGCCATCACAGTACACACAGCACTGTCCATTAGCATGCTTTCAAAAATCCTTCAGGAACACTATTCCATCTCTCCATTAGACAAATTACCCCTTACGATCTGCCCTGATAAGACCCAACCACACACAAAATGTGTGGTTCTTACTAACCTTCCTTAAAAGAACGGACGCACCATGCCTTAGGCATCTGAAAACATGCAGCTTCGATCTCCAATGAAAAGGCTGCTTGTTCTCTACTGATGATACTGCTAAAATGAAGCCCAGTTGCTCATGGTCACTCAGCCATGACCCACAGAGTTATTCATTAGTACCAGCCACCCTCTTTCTCCTCTGGCAACCATTTCATCTCCTCCACTCTCCAAGGACAAACCTCTCTTTCTGGCTCACTAGGTTTTTCACAAGGGCCTAAAGTTCAATAAATAATTAGCACAGCTGGAGACTGTCCTGTCAAGAGTGATATTTATATTCCAGTGCCCACAAACCGAGCATGGGCCTATAGTGGGGAGATGAAAACTGGGAACCAGGAGAGTGGATAAAGGATTTAATTCCTTCTTTGAATGGGTGACTGGTGGTTTTACCTCCTGGCTTCTGCCCAAGCATGGACCTCATTATCAATATACATGATAGTGAATCCACAACAGTATTCCACAATACAATATATTTTGAGAGAGACAGATGAATAGAGAAAGCAAATCAAATTAGGGTTGGCCATGCTTTGGCTCTGGAGCCCTGGAGCCAGCTCCGTGGTCTGGAGATGGGACAGAGCTTGCCAGTTTTCTGAGCTGACCTCCAGAGCCAGAAAGGAGCTGGTGCTGGGGATGCTGGAGCCGGAGCTGGGTCAGTAGAGCGCTCCGGAGCAAGGAGCGGGAGCTGAGGTTCCACTGCAGCGCCATTATTTCCGGCCTTTCACATTTTAAAAAATCCTTCCTAAATTATTCAGTTTAAACACTTGAATGAATAAAATAAATGTAAATTCAGAAGTACTTTAATGTACATAATATTTCTGTTGATATAAGGGGCCATCCAAAATGATCAACTAGAATCATGTTTTCTGGTATCAGCAGCCATTACCTTTTAGGAAAACCAGTACAGGCATACAGAGAGGGTTCCTCATGAATCACGTATAAAAAAGGACAGCGAGTGAAAGATTATAAGTGATTATATTTTGGTAAAAGTGGCATATATAAACAAATAATAATAATAAAAATGCTGAAAATTAGTTGAGCGTTTTATTTCCCACAGCTGCCTGCAGTGTGGACAGCAAGGCAGATCAGAAATGTGCAAGATGCAATTTTATTTGCAATTCTTTGCAAGATACTGCTTAATATCGTGCCATCATTAATTTTGTGTGTGGGTGTTCCAAAGCATATACGTATTTCATATTTCAATGCCCAGCTTATAGAAGTTACATCACAATATGGATTCGGCAAGCTTTGACTTCAGAGCTCCCCACAGCAAATGCAGTGTTCATGGTCCTCAGTGGGTAGCTAAACTCAAATATTAAATTCATGAGTAAAGACAACGACGACTCGGGAATGTCTCCCTCTCACGGATTATTTTTGCATAACCCACTGAGAACCTGTATCCTATCTATCCCTCCAAGCACATTACGGATTTTGTGGCAGTCCATTTTGGAAAATGGCATCTGAGGAGACCTGCACTGCCACATTTCATGCTTTGATGATGACCTTTGATGGTTCCTTTGAAGCATTAACCTTGATCATGAAAAAGTACGGTCATTTGTTGACTTGGTGACCTTTCTTTGAAAGTAACTACTGGTACTATAATCGCAATGCTATTAACATTATAATCCTCATCACAGAGTATGTATGAAATAAGATAAGGATGATGAGAAAGGTGCATCTGACAGAGACTGGGGAAATTACAATACATTAGGGAGTTAACTTTTTACAGTTGAAGGTCACAAATTGCCATTTTTAGCCACAGCTGAAAGGTACTGCAAATCCTGCCCAGTGCTGTATAAACAGATACACCACTCAATGGTATACAGTGTTTAATGAATTATCCAATGCATTTAAATCATCATATTCTTCATTTGGTCACCAAAATGTTTAAAAGTTTGGGAAGTAATCTGTTAGCTGCTGAAGCAGTGGCAATTGTTTTGCCGTCTCTAAAGTCCAAGGCAGAGTGGCGATATTCTCAGGGGTCTTCTGCAATTTGTGTTGTACATGATTTAGTCCTATACCTGTCACAGTTACTCATTCCGCCTTGGTTTACATAGATTAGAATCATGTCAGGAGTGTTTTTAATTCGTTGCTGTACATGATTACCATGGTAACAACATTCCCCCAATCATTCATTTGTCACATGAACACGATATTTAAAACATTTCACTCTGTTTTAAATAATGCAATTACCTAACCAGGACTGATCATTAACAACAAAAACAAAATGAAAAAAAAGGAACTGTTTGACACAGTCTCAACTTACAGTAGAACCCTGGACAGTCCACAACACAACACACCACACACTTCTGTACAATTCCTGTCTCGGACCGTGTCCAGCACGGAACAGATTAGGATGTTCAGCTCAGGACTCGGGTGCTATTATAGAGCTGGGAGGGGAACCTCACAGGGCTCCTGTCTGGACTGTGTGACTATGATCCTTCACCTTTCATGAAATAAAATAATTAATTATACCCAATGGATTGTAACTAATTTCACATCGCTATAAAAACAATGATTCATTTTTGTACAGCAGAATTATGCAATAGATCTTCTGGATGAATGTTGTTTCATAGACCTGTTAGTCCAGGGAATGCTGCTGTACTGTGTATAAATAAAAATCAAAATGCAAAAAAAAAAAAAAGCAGGCTGATGAGTGATACTCTGATGAAAAACTTGGAACGCTGTTCAGGTTAAAACGTTATGAACAGAAAGAAGTGTCCTTGTTTAGTGGTCCCAGGACTCTGCATTTACAATAGGGAGAGCAACAGTGAATAATGGAACAATTAGTTTGTACATTAATTTATTTGTTGAACTAGGTTAATTCAAGGAGCAGCAGTCTTTTGAATCAAACAGAAAAAACAAAATTGCAATGCTTCATGCGCTCTTCAATCCATCTTCATGATGATTTTCTTGTTTCGTAGATACTCTCAAGGTTATTTGTCTACTTCTTAAACTGCAATTACACACTACAGTAAACTTCTTTCACGTGACTATTCTATGAGGACCAAGCTCTCAGTAAATTTCTTTCAATGTTGCAGACCTCCCTTAAGTGCTAGCTCCAAGACCACTTGCTTTTGATTCCACTGGTAAAACAAAGTGTTTTGGTACAAATCGGCACTGGAATGTAGTCTTGCATAAGGTTTTATATCCTGCTGGACTGTTGCCATGTGGAGAACGGGTCACTGCTTACCTCAGGTGCACCTAATCACATTCATCCCAAAGTTGATGTTCTGCATTGCATAGATATAAGCCAAGTGCCAGAAGCATTTCTTGATTTCTGAACAGATGAGGCTGCTGTACTGTCATTGAACATGAACAGTAATCTTTCTGAGCATTGTTTCATAAGTGTGTACCATTTAGGTTACTGTAAAGCTGCAACGTTCAACATTGGAGTGGAGTGGGAGCAGATTCATAAAAGGAACGAAAAGTGAACGCAGTCTGGACTAAACAAAATGTTGTTTGTTCCAAATTCAACATTCAAAATATATACTGTACACTAATCAAATTAAAAGAAGCTTGAATTTTTCCAAAACAGTAATGATTAGAAACAAATGTTGGTATTTACACACTGAAATTAAGATGAATTCATTGTATTATGTGCATAACATAATAAATCAAAAGCTGACCTCCCACAACATTTACTGTACCAACCTGTGGTTTTACAATGTGTCCACAATCTGCACATTAATAGCAAACTGGTACCAGCTACAGTACACGTTTGTGTATCCCTAGATTCCAGCATTTGAACAGCTCTGGCAGTCTGGACTTCAGTCAAAAATCTATGCCACTACCAGATATCATAATAAGCCAGGATTCCAAAACCAACCACAACTTCGAGTTATTATCATAACCCTGGTTCCCTGAAACAGGAATATTATGCCTTTATTAATATGGCTTGCCATAAAACTCAGTCCCTAAGGATCAGGTGGCGACGAGTCGCAGTTACTGTATGTTGTGAATCAGATTTCTAAATTCAGAATGAAAACAGAAAGAGTGCTTGAAAAAAAAGCCTTTGTAATAGCACTACAGAAGCAATACTAAAGCAGCATCGACCTGCTAGCAGAAACGCCTACAAGTTGCTCTGGATTATTTATTTTTATTTTTTTTAACTCTCTGTAGCTATAAAAAAAAAAACACAAAAGCAATAATATACACACACTGTTGGAAATGAAAACGAAACCAGAGAGTCCACAAAATAGTCTTATATTTATGTGTAGTAGATACGATAATATTGCAAAAAATACAATTTTATATACTCCGACTGGAGCGAGTCAGTCTAATAGGATCCCGGGAGGGACTACTACTCGAGAAGCAGGCCTCCCACGGGACACAAGGCCGTGTTGGGACTAACCTAGCACAGACTTAAAAAAAAAAAAAAAACAGAAATACAGCTCGAAAGGTACACTGTCTCAGGAGTAATCGGGTTGGCTGAAAAAAGAAAATGGCGATGATTATAGGGGTTGCTGCTGTCTTATGGTTGTGTGGCGGCGCCTCAGCAGGGCCACCCTGCTCTAGCGAGAATCTTTGGTATAGAGTTTTCAGTTCAGTTTCAGTGTCTTAAAGGGAAACACCCCATTTTGTAATGGTTAATATTCCCTACTTGAAAGGGAACCAATGTTATCATTTGTGGAGCCACTTGACTAACGGTCAAATCTAATGTCTAAATAGGAGTGCAGCCGGTGCAAAATACATCAACAGCTGTCACAATCTATTGAAGAACATGTAAAAAGTCTACTAGCTAATGTCTTAACATGTTCATTGTGTTATTTATATGATATTTAATGTTTGCTCCTCAATTTTTTTTTTTTTTTTTAGTATTCTACTTCATAAGAAACTACGAGAATAACTAATGTACTGCAGTTAATAAGACCCTCAAAATCTAAAGGCAAATTATTTATGAATCATGAGGTAAACACTCAACTTCCTGGGGTTTATATCAAAAAGAATCTTTACTGTATTGTGATGTTTTCAGTTTCGGTTTCAAAATTAAATAGAAGCCAGACAGACAAAGAAAAAAGCAAAATCCACAATGAACAAAACCACTCACCCTGGCTATACTGTAATCATGCAGGATGCAAGAGAGCTATTTAGAGATTATAATGTGTACGTAAAATGTTACATTTGCAAAGGAATGGAAATGTGAGGCAGTAAATTGGTATACTGACTATGAGGAAGGCTTTGGTCGCATCTTCAATGTGCAATTATGGTTATCTTTATGGTTTACTGCACTAAACAGGCAACATGCTTCTCTGCTCTCCAGTGACTATTACTGTGCTTAACACTACACTACAAAAATGTTGTGTCATTTTATCTACTTTGACAACCCAGAATTGAAAACTACAGAACGTATGCTAAACCCAAGTCTACTGTAGCTAGTTTAACAATGCAGTTTTAGCTGATGTCACCATTCAAGCCTTCTTTTGTTTACCTAACACTACAACACAAGGTCAGCAGATATCAGAAGGGACAATCCAGATAAGTGTCTGGGTCATCCTGCTTAAATTTTAACCTGCTGGTGGCTCTCAGGCAGAAGCTGTTAGAATAAATTTAGCAATGTTTTAATTTACGTAAACTCACATGCCTAGAGTAGGTTTAAACAGAAGAACATTCAATAAAAGTATATATATATATATAAAGATTTTTAAACCACTTTTTTTCTCAAAAATGGCCTGCGTCTTAAATTAGAGTACTGCATAGTGATGCGTTTATTAAAAAAAAAAAAAAAAAACAGCAACAAAAGATGTGACTGCCAGAGTACACAAACAGCAGCGTGACTGACTGGCAGTTGAAGGGTTCCATAGTAGTTATCCTGCGGAGCAGGCGCTCTCCTTCTCGATGTAAACAAAAGCAAGCTTTTCGCTCAACTATGGCCGTGCAGTAGCCTCGAACTGGCACTGCTGTGTTCTTAACAGGTATAGGCTCCCCGGGCACGCCCCCAGCCAATCGGGACCAATTTTTCTTCAATGACAAATAACTTACACCCCCATCACAGGATGATTAAAAAAGTAAAAAAAAAAAAAATCACCACGACACATCCACTGCATCCATATGTAAAAATGTTAAGTTTGACATACTGTACAGAAGTCTTGTACACCCCCAGATTCTGATGCTCAAGAACAGTATTCTGCTGTCAAGCACGTCCTTTGCAAGTTCATCAGAACTAATTCTCTAGATGGATGTAAAACCGTACAGCATACTGCAGTTGTGACATACGGACGTGCAACTTTCATCCCCAGCAAGTGCTGAAATTCTAATTTCTGAATCCAATTTGATGGTATATTGCCTGCATTTGAAAGGCTTAGCACGACAAATGGATTGTCATCCTTGTGTATTTCCCAGTAATATTGACAGAGGCACCTCAAACCAAATGGCATTGTGTTAGTTTTCCTCAGAGCAAGAGAAGAAAAGTCCTGCCTGCATATACATTATACCAAGAAACAGGCAAAGTCCTTATTGTTTACGCCAAGCCCTTTGCTACTATAACAGCGTTATTTCGAAGTAGTATTACAAAACATGCATTTTTTAATGGACAGCATACAATGGGTCAACTTGTACTGGCTGACAGATACTGTATCTGTAATTGAGTTTTAATGTACACTAAGTAGCAAGTGTATTTCTTTAATGCAGAAGGGCAAACAAAGACACTGAGAAAGACTGTTGAAAATGTTAGTTAGAAAAAAGTGTTTGTTTTAGTACAAAAGAGGCAAAGTAGAACAGATTACTGTAGATACAGCAATTGACAGAGTTTACTGTCAGTAGTCCGTATTAGTAGTCCTGGGAGTCTGGGACAAACAATTTATTTAAATAGTCAAGTATTCTTTCTTTTATTAGCTGTGGGAAAAAAGTGCAGTAGAAAAGCAGTGAAATCTCAAGAGGCATATTAAACACTGCAACCCACCTAATTACCTTACTCCATCATACAGTTCAGCATAATGCATGTTATTTATTTCAGGCATCATTAGGCCTACAAATAAATAATAAAAAAAAGGTTTTATTTTTGCACAAGTTCTTATAAATGTATAAATTACATTTGATGTACTGGCATTTCAAGCAATGTTTGTTTGAATATTCAAATCTCACAAGCACAGCTTGTAGATAAGCTTTCTAAAGTGCTACAGAAAGACATTTTTAGATTATAGTCTTTCAAACAGTAGAGGAAAAAAAGTGAATTTAGACAGACAGGAAATTATTTGCACATAATTGGTCACTTATATCTGGCTTCCAGTAGCACCCCTAACTGTTTTTCTTCCATATTATGCAACATGCCTACTGATAAACATTTCATGACATGACAAGCACTACATATTACACAACAGCATTGGAGCAATTTCACACAATTGAGTGTCCTCCGATTCCATGACCGAATCGCGGCCTTACATCCAGGATCTCGAGAGTGCATGACAGGAGCGGCTGGCCTCTGGAGGACAAAGGCCAGCCCTGCAAGTGCCACCGTTTAGCTCAACGAGTGTCTGGCCAGTAGAGTGAGCTGTAATGCAGTTAAAGGGGGAAATAGTCCCTGTCGATTTTTCCTCTAGAACCCATAGGAACGCCAGAGCCCCAATGTGGAGTTTCCTGTGGAATCGTCAGTGAAGACCTGCACCATTGCATAGCCAGACTTCTCTAACTCTGTCCACTGTTCAGAAACATTGGATTTACCGTACATGCCGTCACAGAGCAGATCGGCTGAAGACGTTTATTTAACTACAGTGGCATCGTCATATGCATCTCTACAATTGTGGTTTCCTTCTTTTCCAACTACTGGAGGGGCTTCAGATTTTATCAAATTTTGGATTGTGGTTTTGCTGATCCACCGACGCCCAGATGACAAAGTACGTCTGGAAAGGGCACACAATCCTCTGTTGAATGATACAATACCTTAAACAGTGAACTTCCGCAGCCCAGAGGGGTATGTACATGCTTTCTGTGAGTATTAGGAAGTCACTTGGTCAGTAATAACAAGAATATGGTACAGAAGTGTCATTCATTTGAAGATTTACTATTTGCAAGGTACCAACTGATATGATGAATGTTATATCACATCCACAACTAATCTTTTATGTAAGATATACAGTACAATGTAGCTAATCCCGACACAAAATTGGCTTATTTATCAGATAACAGTTACAGACAGTTCTCCAGAACAAGGCTGTACAGTACCACATCATCTCTGGAACTTACAGTACTAAACTATCTCTATTGCACCGTTCCACTTTACTGAACAACATCTGTTTGGGATAGGACTGTGACAGAACAGGACTAGCTCTGACCTTTACTGGCTTTTAGAAAGAAAAACTCTCTCCTATTCACAATATTCTACTTTATTTACTTGTATTCAGAGCACAGTGAATGCTTCTTTAAAATGAACAGAACTGCTGTAAAAGGTTTCCATTTTTATTGCAGCGAACAGCTAGATATGGAGACAAAATTAGGGCGCAGTCCAAAAACAGAAGATTTTGTTCAGCTGCAAGTATTATAAAATCAAGTGCAGCTGGAAAACTGCTTTAACCGGATTAGTAAAATTACTAATATTTTAGAAGCAGGAACTGGCTGTTTACTGTAGGTAGCCAACAGCACTTCATTAAATGGAACCCAGAATGTTCTGTTTTTAATGTACAGAACCTTAAAGGGTTAGACCCAACTACTGTAAATGGGTCACAACAAAATGAGCAATATTGGTTTGGTGGAAGGCAGAATATAATCAAAGCACAAATCTCTCCATCTGCTTTACAATATCCATAAAGGGCAATCTTCAAGAAGTACTGTAGGAATATTACAACTCTTGCAAAAGGATCCATTCAGTATCTGCTCCAACTTACTCACCAGCATTACAGTGGATCCAATCCAAATGCAACGCACCTCTAAATACTTGAAAAAGATCGCTTGAGAAATTTGACCACAATCATATGCAAGTGGGTGCAACTCTTGTTAACATTCAAATCATGTTATATTTGAACAGAGTAGGCAGTGAATGAAACTCACATAACTCAAAACAGAGGATGTTGTATTTGCATCATTCCTCTATGCTGTGCTGCACTGTGTTGTAAAACGGCAAGCTTTTGCTTTTTCAATTAAACAAACTAATGCAAATGTTTAATCTGGATTATGTCCGAAAGACATATGGAAAACACGACTCAAATCTCAGTCTATCATAACATTCCTACAATACCTGATGTATGCAGTCGACTTGAAGGCAAAAGGACACACACATTACAGATGAATGGTAGGTTTAACATCCAAATGCAACCGCCGCTATGATGGAATGGCATATAACATCCTCATCATGACTATATTTGTGTCCGATTATCCCGGGTATGCAGGGCCATTATTCATCAAAGAGACACTTGTCACTTAGCGACAGGAAGGAGCACTAAACCCTTTAGTAATCTGGACACGGTCAAGGGTGGATCCAGAGAATGTTTGAGACAATTACACAGACAGAATTTTATCCGCCAGTGCTAAACATTCTGCTCTTTAACTGATTCTTCCAACGATCCGACCGCGTTTAAGCATTCTCGTCTTTGATAAAAAAAAAGATAAAATCTGAGAATACTTATATTTTCTTAGTGAATTCAAAACCATCCAAATGAATGTTTAAGCAGATGATAGGAGTTGACAATAATAAAATCCACAAAATAATAACAACAACAACAACAACAACAACAACATACAACAAATCAAATGCAATTTGCAAGGAAAATTGTGTGTGTGTGTGGGGGGGGGGGGGGGGGGGGGGGGGGAGGGGGGGGGGGTAATACAAGAAACAAAGTCTTGATCAGATCACAGAATTTTAATTGATTTGCTCTAGCACTCTTGCATTGATTTGCTGCAGCAAGCCTGTAATTAACACTGACTTCTTGTCGACTTTAATTGTTACTCTTATCCAAATCGAGTATTTTAATGTACAGTTTGCAAGACTATTATTAATTGTGACCCAGTTACAGGCATATTTGCCTGTAATATTGCAGTAGAGTTGAAAGATAAGTGCAAGTTTAATGCACTTGGACAAAAGTAGAAACGAATCAGGTTTACTGCGCAATTCAATAATACAGCAGATAATAGTGATAGTTACATCAGGATATGATTAATACAAAATACTACAGGTTAAACACTTGGCAGATTACAGTATTCTGAAGTACAGCATTAAATGCAGTAAAATAGGGGGCAGATAAGAGCAAAATAAAGCACATTTAAATGAAGGGTGATAGTGTCCCAGGATACAAACAGAGGAGTTCTACAGGTGCTGTTTGAAGAGGTGAGTCTTAAGGAGGCGCCGGAATGTGGTCAGGGACTGGGCTGATTTTGGGACAGTATTGCACATTAGCCCAGGGTTTCCCAATCCTGCTCCTGGGTGACCCCTGTGTCTGCTGATTTTCATTCCAACTGAGTTCTCAATTACTTAATTGAACCTTTAATTGAACTATTCATTAGCTTAGACTCAGTTGGAATGAAAACCAGCAGACACAGGGGTCCCCAAGGACCAGGATTGGGAAACCCTGCATTAGCCTACACATTTTTATGAGTCATTGTGCTGTACTTTTCTGAGTAAAGCATTACTTTGAAAATAAATTGGACTTGCCATAGTTTTATTTATTTGTTCACAATCAGTAATGGTACTGCCTTAATCAAGTCTGATTTGTAATGTTTACATATTAATGTATTTAATGTCCCATTGTAAATGTAACATGTGTGACAGTTCCATATGGGTACATCTACTATACTTTGGAGCAAAGGGTTAACATAATTTGTCTAGAAAATGGGTCTGAATTGGCAGGTTTCAAAAGTGCCCAATACCATACTTTAGTACAAAGTTCTGCAAAAAAACAATTTTCCTTCTCCATTCCTGGCAATAGCTTGTTGAGGTGCTCAAGGTGCATCAAAAGAGGTGCACATTGATCCCTGGTGCATATCTAGACAGCCAGCTGAATACCACACATGTGTAACTCTTTGCAGCCTCTATAGCAAATTAAATGTTATGCTCTGTACCAGCGGCAGCATCTCATTTACTCTTCCTTCTCTAATGGGATGGACCGGGGGTGTATTTCAGAGAAGCCACATGTAACCTTCTCTTCTAAACACATTGACACATTCAGCTATTTTAATGCAATATGTCTTTACAGTATTAAACCATTCGCCATCCCACCGAATTGTGACCCCTTTCCATTATAAAACCAAACAAGAAAGGGAGCCTCCTCTTGTCCACAAGCTCAGTGGAATAACAAGGAAGATTTACAGTACATGCAAGTTCACACACATTACAACATTAGCAAAAAATATTGTTAGTTACTGTAGATTACATTCAAGGTAATTTACAGTATGTACTGTATTGCAACAGATATTAAAGTTCTGTAATTAAGGTAGATTGTGTACATGTATTAAATAACAGAATATCATCAACATTTATCAAACTCACACAATTCAGTTCCTCATTCTTCGGTTTATTTTGAAAATGAATACTTAAATTTACTTAACAATAAAACAGTAATGCAACACAGCAAGACAGCACTATAGCATTCGAGAACTCAGCCTAAAGGGTTAAAGGGGTGTCAAAGCATGAGGGGTCAAGGTTGCGTTTCAGATCTGCAACTGAAAGCAAGCACATTCTCTGAACAGGTTTTATTAGGCCGTCTCCCATTGCTGTTTGATGCCTTCTTTATTAAGAAGTCATGTCAGGCAGAACAATGAGAGATTTCTTTCCATCCCCAGTGACTGAGTCCTCCACATTAATCTATTCTTTAGTGTTTGTCATGGTGGAGGGAGAGGGTGGGATGGGACACCAGACCAGGAATTCTGGCATCAAAAGAAAAGTGAATAAATACACAATTATATTTATACTGTACCAACAATAAAAAAATCACAGATTTTAACCCTCGAATATGCCGCCAAGCTATTACAGAAAGGTCCTTGCATCTATAAGAGAAATGTTTTCACTGAAATTAGTGTGTAGGGGCAGTTTGTTGTTATTTTTATTTGTGTTAAAGATTTTTAACAATAAAATAGTACAATAAAAAAAAAAAAAGATTGATCAACATGTTTCAGGGTCTGAATAAAAGTTATATATAAAAAAAAAAGCATGGTGAAACAGTTAATACTCATAAAATTGCCCAGTAATGAGTTTGGGAAACTTTAAAATTTTATAATGATTGTGTGCTTGTAAAGTAACTGCCAGCAAGGAATACTAAAAGTCCAAAGTAAAAGACTATTGCAAGTACTGTACGACGCATGAAGCTTAAATACCACAGCACTTTTTTGCCTCACTGGGTTATCAGTTAAAAAAAAAATTGTGTATAAAATGAAGTGTGTGGTTTTTTTTTTTTTATGACGGCTAACCTTAAATATCCCCCATGTATTCAGAGCATGCACAGATTGGAGACTCACCAACAAAACCTTCCAGCTAGAATATTTAATGTTGACGTCTATTAATAGAGCAAATGTAAGAGTTCCCCCAAAGGCAAAGTGCTGCTTACACTGAAGTGTATTAACCACAACAATGCATTGGACAGTGACCATGCTATGAATACTTAAAGTCATGCAAGTCTTAAGAAAACTGGAAGACCCATTATATTATAATAAATACAATCAATCTTTGGTATGTGCATGTGGAAGCTCTCAGCACAAAGGACTTTACTGGATCTTTACAGAGATTCATTGTTTCTCCCTGTTAGAAGTATGCAGACTGCCCTTTCTAGCACAGGTCTGTCAATTCCCACTTACCACAATTCGCAGCCAAATGTACTATATACAGTAAATATCCATGGACATATGTTTATACTCAACTACACAAAGCATATCACAGAGACTGCGCTTTCCAAAGTACAATCGAACACCAAGATTTCAATAAAGTGTGTGCCCATCCCCTAAAAGAGCTGCTTTCAATTACCAGGGAGCACTTGCCAGCGCAGTGTGGTCCCACACACTGCTGTAGTGTCAGTAGTCAAACTAAATTCTGTGTGCCTTATTAGGAGAGGAGAAAGGGCCTCATTCCATACCAGGCTGTACAGAACACTGTACTGGGAATGCCAAACAGACTGGACCTTTATCCGAAGAAGAACCCGTAATTCCAGCGCTTTGTTCAAATTGTTAAGTCTGTCAAGGTACTAAATACATTACTTATGACAAACAATCATAAAATGAATTTGTAAAGCAAACTTTAAAAGCACTCTCCTTTTAAATTTCCATTGGACAGACAGGCAACTCCTTTCACAATATTCCCCAATTCTCACATTAACTTGTGCTAAAGATTGTCCAAACCAAGTTTCATCACAATTGGATTACGCCATTCTCTATATTGAATAGCTCTAAAGTGTGACATGTACTGTACACTTACAGTAGATACATGCAAAGCCAGTCCCCCTGCAGAAACACAGCATACAGTACAAGAGGTTTTACAGATCTACCTTACATCTCATGCCAACACTTAGCCTCTACTGAAGTTCCAGGTTTGGATTAAATAAAGACAATGCTGTGTATCCCACAGTGCCTCTGGGATAGAGGGGAAAGGACCAGCTCACAGGGATTGGTCCAGATGGAAGCTGATTAAGCCTGTCTGATCTCTCCTGTCTTCCTGTGCATGGGTGTCACTTATCTGCATACTGACAAGCTACTGTAGTAATGAAGGGACACTACTGCATTAGCAAAACAGTGTTCTGCTGCATAAAATTAATGCCAAATAAGGATCAAATCTATAATTCCCCCAAAACAGTGTTTAGGTTGAAAGAAAAACTGTACAGTGTGTTTGTCTGTGTGTGTGCCGGTGTACTGTACATAGACTTTGTAATCCAATACTGGGACAACCTCAACTTCAGTTCTTTCAAAGTATTTTGAGTGGGTGGAAGTCATCTTCAATGTAAAGATATAAAAGATTGACACTAGTCTGCCCAACAAAAGAACAAAACTTACACATACTGTACTGTATTTCTTCTCTGTGACAACCACCTTTCTAATACTCACTTGACAGACCGCCAAATCCACAGCTTGGATTGGTCCTGACTCCAGCTTGACAGGAAAAGCCAGTATCTACTGTACACCCAAGACCTTGTGGTACAGTGGAGGTTAAGAAGTACACGCAAATCTACATCTCATCTGGCCACACTTGTCAGTTATACAGAAATCCTTTCTTCACTCATAAACCAGAGGATCCCCATCACTGCTTAAACCACAGACCAGCCTACGAATTCCTACCCTCAACAGCTTCATTCAAAATGGCGGAGATACAATACCAGCGTGGCGGCTGAGGTGTAATTTCTCCACATATTGGACTTTTTCCAACATATCTATATGCATTCTTTTGTATAAAAAAATCTCATAGTTTATTTAAATTGTAATTGACTTTTTTCCTTTTTAAACAAAGTGATACTGCAGCATCGCATGCAACATTCAAAATGCTCAGCTTGTTATTGGTTGTTAGGTCAGCCTTACATTAAGGAATATTTTCTTAACTACATTTAAAACTGAATGTTTAGCTTCTATTACATTGTTTATCACTTTTGTACTAATTCTTAATTATGTTTTACATTCTCTTTAGTATACATGTTCATTTTCTCTAAACATGAGTTTGCTTGCCTAGAGTATACATAAATCAAACAAGCAATTCTCAATATTAAGAAGCCCTGTTTAACTTTTTTTTTTTTTTTTTTTTTTTTTTTAGAAAATTCTGACTACTTTTTACTTCATCTAGCCCTGGGCGAATACATTTTGTCAGAGCCATTTATATAACACAAAAAAAAGAAAGGAGACACAAAGTAGTTAAGGGACAGCCGAGCAGTTGGTAAAAATCAACTCTGGTTTAGCTAACTTCTTTTACATGGAGGGGCTGCGGCAGATGTCAAGACGAAGCTACAATTGTGCTAATAAACTACATCTGCACAAGCCTGCAACATACTCATTGCAAGACAGAGATTAGAAGTTAGGAGACTTTCACAAACAATCATATTGGTGGCAAATGGTGAGCTGTGCTACAGTAGCTGGAGGAGGCCCTCGCAACCAAAGACAGACAAGCAACACAGCATTTCATTTTAGTCCTGCTCAGGCAGAATAAAATGGGAGAATCCAGTCGATAAGATAGGTATTTTTTGGTTTTGACAGTATTTTTGGTTCCAAAAATACTGTCCCAGGGCTGCAAGATGATTTTAATAAGGCTGCAGCACATACAGAAATATTCTAGACCAAATGCACCTAACAAAGCAATGTTGCTGCCCAATGTATTTACGGTACATGTAGGTGCTTGGGGTCATTTCATACATAACGCTTAAACTACCTTGACGTCAGTTATTTCAATCTTCCTTTTCAATTCACTAACAGTATGTACTATTATACAATGGACATTTCAATGTGTTATATGAGTGGGATGCAGGATGCTAATGCTACTGGGCACCCGCAAGCCAAGAAATCCTCGCGATTCATTTCTCATAGCTTAAAGCTGTTTTTCACCCAATAAAATAGCCTACTGTATGTAGCACAGTATCTGCAATGAGGGATTCATATGTTTGCTGTTCATTAGCAAATGATGCAATTAAGTTCACGGTATTATGCAAATTATCTGACTGATCATTCAAAACTGATTTACAATGTTAGACATTTGGGTAGAAAATTTACTTACGCTACTTATGTGGGCACAACTTTTTTTTTTTTTTTTTTTTTTTTTTTTTTAAATCAGTCAGCCTCAACTTGAATATAATGGGTCTATATTTTCCCGTGGTAACAAAAAACCACACTACAGTAGGTCATATTGTAGGTCATTTAACGCACTGCATGCTATTCTGGGGGCCATTTTTTATTTTTTCACAGCTAAATACAATATTGCATTTTAAATGATCTAAACTGCAGAAGGTCAAACACCCGTATTAAACCGACCATTAAACAGGATCATTAAATTTGTGCCATCTATGGCTCTCCAATATTCTGGATCTCGGATACACTGTAGCTTTCCCACATTCAAAACCAAGTTCAACAAGAGGCTCAAGCGACCCCATTAGCACACAGCAGCGAGGGCTTGTTTAGATGCTGCATTACACTTTAGGAGACAAATGAACAGATATTCAGATAAGCTGGTCTTCATCAGCACAACTCAATATGGATTAGCAGACACCTTTAAGTACTTCAGCTTGATTAACCAACAGTTGTTCTTTATTAAAGGAATATAGACTGCAGCATAAAAAGCAGGCAAGTTTACAGTCAAAGCAAGACAGCAGACATATGTTTCCCTGTGACAAGCAATCATTCCCAGTTGCCGATTTTGGCGCAGAGCAGCAAGTAGTTCTGCATCTAAATTCAGTGTAGAATGGAATAGGAAAAGCCAAAGACATCATCGCTTATGTATGCCTGACCTGCTGAATAGGTAACTATATAAATGCAGTCTAATGCAGTCAGGCACCACATCATCCCATTGTGATCAGGGGTCTCAGAATAGTGCCTGCTTCGTTGCTTTTGGCTATTGCAGCCATACAGGCTCTCTGCCTATTGTACATCTGAATGAAAAACAAAACCATATTATGAAGTACTGCAAGCAGATATCTTCTTGGTGCCATGTGACTATAACAGCCCCCACCCACCCACGCAACATGAATTTGTCAAACCAACTGGCAAAAAGAAGAAATCTTTGAGCAAGTAATGGAACGTTTGAACACAAACCACCGCAGGATGTCTGGAATGTATCCCACATCAACAGAGCCCTGTTTCAGTCAGCCAGCAAGCAAGCCAGCCAGCCAGCCAGCCATCCTCCAATCCCTCCAGTTGGTGCCTCACAATAATAGTGTGTAAAAATTCAAAGCCATGACTTCAACAAAGTAGAGCGCCTCCTACAGGACAAGGAGAGATATCAGCCTAAATAAATAAATAAATAAATAAATAAATAAATAAATAAATAAATAAATAAAATAAAATAAAATAGGTCACAAATGTCAAGTTAAGAATTTAGCAGTGCTCCAGCACTGCCCCTTTTTACCTCCAGATAGGGATGCATATCCCCGGCAACTGGGATATTATGCGTGCGTTTGCAAGTCATCATTATTTTGTTCTTTACTCATTTTGTATTGACTGTGATGGTGTGTCACTATACTTAAAAATAACCAGCTGCCAGGAATTTAAGCAATGTGTCTGGACCCTGCTAACTGTACAGGAACTGCTCTGAATTGATCACACATTTATCTGGGTTACAGGTTAAACTAAAACTTCTTAATTGAGTAGACAAGTGTTTGACTTTTTGGCAGATGATTGACAATGACATCTGGAGAGAAAAAAATGTCAACTGCATGCCTACTGCAAAAGTGCACTTTAAAGTGCATTTTAAACAACATATAGTGCATTCAAAAGTGCACTATTTTAACTTAATGCACAGTGCATTCAAAAGTGCACTATTTTAACTTAATGTACAGAGCATCCAAAAGTTTGAACCTTGTCCAAACACACCTTTAAGTATGTAACTATAGTACACACAAAAGGAGCTTTACAATTACAGATTATAAATTATTTACCTACAGTATTGGGAGTTGTACAAAAAGCTACAATGGGGGAGGAAATGTATTTAACCAGTGCTCTGTAGAACATATGTTAAAAGCTCTTGACACCTGGTAATTTCAAGAACAGCCAAAAAAATTTGCCCCGGGGTGAGAGTACTACAGCAAGTCAGCTGCAGAGCCAGGATGCAAACTCAGGATCTTCAAGCTCATAGCCCTTTATTCCTGGAGATGCTGAAAGAATAAATGAATGCAGGTAACAGAACCCAGACTGAATAGGATTGGCTTTCTTCCTAGTGATGTCAAAAGCCAACTATTGAAGGAAAGAGTGCATTGTCAGAGCCAGGAATGTACTGTATCAACTGTCTTTTTGGCTTGATGATGAAAAAATATAGCAGGAGGAAGGGAGCATAGATACCGACAGGTCACCGGAGGCAAGGACTCCTGCAATATCACCGGAATCAAAAACAGGAAAGCAGCTGCCAACACAACTCCTGAGATATGGAAATTCAAACTCCAGAGCGAGGCGAGCTGAAAGGAGAACTGGGTAATAACAAAAACAAACAAGCAGGCAGTCAAACCATGGCAGCTTGCTAAGCCGGCCCTAAAAAAAAAGGATGCAGTGTATTCTGCTGGTTTCTTCACTATTGCAATATCAAACACTATTCTACTGGATTTACTTTAACAAAGTACTAGAACGACATCCAACATTCTCAAACTTAGAAAAACCCTGAAAATGATTAAATACTGTTCAATAAAGTTCAAGGAGTGCTAACCAATACTTTAAAATCCATTTTCATCTCATTATAATTATGTACTGAGAATCTTTTCCTTTTTTCACATCAATTCATTATGCAAATATTGCGAAAGCAACGCTATAAATACTGTAAACGGCTGCATCCTGGTATCTTTGCTGCAATCAGATTCATCACTCCAGTGATCAGTACCACAAGGGATTATTGTAAGCACCAGGAAGTAGTGGTGTTACAATTCAAACAATAGCCTACATACCTTTATGATATGGTATATCATGTAATTAACGTATTACGACTCATCGATACACTAATTACATGATATGGTATCATAAATATTTGAAGGCTATCATCTGTATCATGATACATGACCAAACGCACAACCTAGCTTATTGTAGTTCACTAAATGGTTCTTGCATTAAGAACAACTGTTTTATAGTTGGCATGATGAATACATACTCTCCCAATCTCATTTAATTTGTGTTTAATAAAATAGTCCATCGTTATTTGATCATTTGATCTTATTGAGCATCATACAAGTAGACAATCAGACCATCACATGTATAGTGATACATACCATATTGCGAAATGTATATCTTGACACTAATATCATTCCATCTCTACTGAGGAGCAATCTTTAGTGTTGTCTTTCTATCTGCACATTACAAATTAAAATGTAAAAGTACAAGTAAGGAACCAAAAGTGCAGAGGAAAAAACAGGGACCAGCAATGAATGGATTTCAAAACTATGGCTGGCACTCCTTTAAAAGCTGGGTAGGATAATATTTGCATTTTACTACTTTGCAAGCAAGCAAAAAAGAAAAAAGCCAAACAGGATCAAATAGGCAGCAAGGTCTAACACTGTAGGCGAATTAGAAATATAGTTCATTATTTGATTATGCACAAAAACCTTGAAGCTGGAGAAACATAAGCCAAATTGATTACGTCCGATATGATGTTTACTAAACAAACTAGTACTGAAAGCAAAATCTTGCATTTTGGCTTTTTTTTCCCATAAATCAATCAATCAATCATCGTACATGCCATGACTCTAATATATGCTTCATAACTCACACCTTCAGTCAAGCCGATTTCTACATCCAGAAACAGCTTCCTGCTGTAGGCAAGCAACATTACTTTGAATCATCATTACTGTTCATCACTTCATCTAACAAAGCATTTCAAGACCTTGGCATTTACAGTGACAGACTTGCAGTACCAAAGAAACCGAGTTAAAAAATGAAACATGTCTGTTTTCAATTTCTAATATATTGGTGTTAGTTTCTTTCTTTTGTTACATTAAATTATTAGTTTTTAACCATAAAGGTTTACAAGCTACTTCACAAAGTAAAGCAGCAAGATACCCAAATCAGTAAATGAACAAACAAAATAATTCCAGTGAATACATTACATACAGGAGACCTATTTCTTGCAACCACTGCACTCGATGAAAGTGCATTATAGATATGCCAAGGCTAGAGTTCAATTCCCAGTTAGGGTTTATTCATCCATCAAGCTTAAGTACTGTACTCTGGTAACAGACTTCTGGATACAAAGCATTGGCCATGAAATCCCACTCGGTTTGAAAACCATTTAGCCACTCCAACCCAGTCATACCCTTAAATGTTTGTCCCGAGCAGCATGAAGCCCAGCCAAACATGAACATGCAACTCCTATGCTGCTTGCAAACATGGAGAGATGCGGGCATATTGCATGTCCAATGGCACTTCTAAAGAATAGGAAAGGCACAGTAGGCTGATGTGTTTCTATAACACACCAATCAATGACTATGCAAGAGAACTAACACTTACATTCTATTCTCACCCTTGGGTGGCACTGGCACCTGAAATCTGTAAATGGTGACCTAATTTATAATAACCAATATCCTATTGACCAGTAGTGCGGGGCAACTATAGTGATACACCTTCAGCCACCCATGAGACCTGCCACTGTACAACTACAGTACATAGTTGAATCAGAATAATCAGTTTCTTATCCACTTGAATAATCACCAAGTGAAAATGGAATTTACATGCAAGACTAGTGTATTTGCTTCCCATGCCATGGAAGTGAAAGACAAGACATATAGCCCGGAATTGATACCCTAAGGCTATGCAATAATTCCCAACAGCATTTTTAAATACAAGACACTGCTCATAATTAATAAGAGTGCTTCTCTGATGTCTTGTGATCCAATGTAGTTTACTGAAGCAAGACCTAATGGGAATTGTATTTAGTCTAGATTTTTTATCCTGTAGCCCCAAGATAAACATTCAAGTAAATCTAAAGAGAAGAAAGGAACATGTACAAAAATAAAATAAAAAATAGCTGTGAACACAACATGACATGACTTGAATATAATAACACTGCCCTGCAACAGGGACCTCATCTACAGTAGTGACCTATGCAGTGAACAGAGACAAATTACACTTGCCACTCTCCTCACTGAATGTGTAGTCACTGCATGGAACAGGAGACTCCCCAATTCATATTTACAGAGAAGCTGTAAAATTAATTGCGGAAGAAATCCCAGAACTACTCAAATGCCTAACGGCATAATTTTAATTAATACAGCATTGCTTCACAATCAAATGCTGGAAATGATCTTCTGCTATTCTGAATACGGTCAAATGTCAAGGTTTGACTAAATGTGATCTTCATTTCCATCTCAATTTGACCGAGGTCTGAAGACTGAGTGCATCGGTAACCTAGATAAATGATTTAAAAGAAAACAAATGCGCATTTCTTTAAAAGGTAAACAGTTATTGTTTAGTTAAGCATTTTTCAAATACCCACGCTTATTAAACGGGTTACCGAATTTGTACATCAATCAGATTAAAATATAATCCACACACCCCTCATAGCAAACCATCACAACCCCACTGAAAAAATAAATAAAAATCAGTCCAAGCAGCAAAAGGGACTGTTAGGTCAAATTCCTACTCTTCATTTTCTCAACGTAAAACTGCTATTTGTAACAAACAACTTTCAAAGAGCATTCGTTAAGTTTTTGAATTATTCTTCCATTTCTACAATGCTAGAGGTAACATTCCCTTTTGCTGCTGCTTGAGCTGTACGGGCTAGAAGAAAAAAAACAAATCCGTTTTTGGCTATTGAAAAAATTGTAACTCCATGAAACACTAAACTGCAGACTGGTAAAATGTATTTACGTTTTGTTAAATCAAAAACTTACAGGTTTGCAGTCAGCCCCACAATATTACCGTTGATGATGCTATAGGATGGAATTAAATCGTTTCCTACTTTCTTGGTTACATATTACAATCCTGTATTCATTAGGTGAAACAAATCATAAACGGAAGATATACAGTACATATTCATAGAATATCTCAAAACACTGCACTTTTGAAATCAAACAGGAATGCAGTATAGCGGCTATCCAGAACCTGCATAGCGTTACTGCCAGTCTAGTAACTGCTGCTGTATCCCGTTTCATCCTCTTGGATGAAAACCGTTTACAACTCTTAATAAGGGTTTTTAACAACTGGTAGATCATTACTGTACCCCGTTACCTTACCTGTATGTAGTTGTTCTCGCAATAATCTGCGACTCTTTCGAGATTGGTGTAACTGTCGAGCAAGGCTCTCCGTCCAGCCGGGATCTCCTCTTCCAACAGCATCTGTAGCTCCGCCATCTTTACATCTTTCCACACACAGCCAAACACAGCACAGGAAGCAGGGATAAACACCACTTCCTCTGCTACCACGGTGAAAAGGTGTTAGGGACCACTCAACGAGTTTAGGGAAGGCTGGCATTAAAAGTGAATAGTATGTGTGCACTTGTATAAGCAGACCACAGTAAACTGAACAGGTGGCGCGATACCCTCTGACCCTTGATATTCAACTAAGAAAGGTGATTCCCGTTTTGTACCAGGGTGCACACCGTAGGGAATGTACATTACAAGCAATTACTTACACTTAAATAGATGACAGACGCTTTTTAATCATTAATTTAAATCAATAAATAAAAACACGGCTGTGTATCACAGTAAAATAATGCTGTCAAAATGATGTACTGTATGTATATTAATCTTCTGAAATGCATATTGGATGTCAAAAGAATTGCATTTCAGAAGATTAATATATATTAATACAAAAACAAAAATGTATTTCAGTAATGTGCACCATTGAAGCAGAATTGTACCAGTCCTTATTAAAGTTAATTAAAATGCATGTTGTGTATTCTCCTTTTTAATTAAGACCGTTTTTATAAATGCAAATGCATGAATGAAACTGCATGTGAAAATTGTAGGTGTTAATCCCATTGGTGGTACTGTAATTGCAATAAAAGTTCTTTCTCGCCTTGTTTTAGCCTTGATTAGCATGAGCAGGCTGTTTATTTATTCCAGTACTGTCTGTAGGCTTAGTATTTTAGGTTCAAATACCTGCTTCACAAGAGGTGTGAGGGGCATGAGATTTGATGAATTTTGCAGCAATATAACAAGAAACACAGGTAAAAAATACTTGATGGATAATGTCCCCCTAGCAGCATAAAAGCCTAAAACCAAAACCAAAACCAAAACTATAGCTGGTAAAAACAATATAAAGAAAAAAATGCACCCTTTTATTTAGCTACTATGTAATTCATATTTATACTTGGATCTCAACTACATACTGTATGAAACAGATGTTGCTCTCTCCTACCTAACATCCAATAATATAAAACATTCAATTGCGTTCAATTTAGAAATATTAAAATAAACTTTGTAAATTAAATCGCAAACATTTTACCCATACATCTTTCTCGTGTAGTCAGAACATGTCTTTGATTTACACATTTCCTGTTTGTATTTCTAAATTTAATGCGTAACAAAGGGGCTTTCATACACATAATCAACATTTAAATGATGGCACGACTAAAGAACAGTATATATGTATATGATAAAAACAAATAACAGGAAGTGTTTAACACTGTAATTCTATCTCAGGGATCTGATGGGGTTTCAAGCTTCACTCTCTTTTTATTTCTCTATCACATCGCCTGGATGAAACTGCAGCATTATAATACACCCAATGCCGTCTATTATTCTCCATAAACTGAGTAGATTCTGTGTAAGGTCTTTCAGATCTGTTACAAGCTCTTCATTCAGGAGACTGCTGCTGAGGCTTTTTTCTTGTAGGTGGGGGTGAAGAGTTGGGGGTCAACGCATTGTCATCTAATAGTTCCAGTGGAATGAGAGCAAGGGTATCATGGGTCCCAATCACTGCTGCATGACATGTGACCTTGCTTTCTGACCCTGTGTGAAACGATTCATCTCACTTGACCTCTTCCAGATGAAGTCTAATGATTTATAAATAATGCATCTTGTTAGCTTTAAACAGTAAGACAGCACCTTCCTTTGTGAATTAGATTCTATGTATTTAAATTCTACTTTTTTAAAATCTCTATAGTGCCTTATTTATGTACTGAGGAGTGTTTAAAATTGCCTCTGGCAAAAATGACTCACCTAGGTACTGAAAGTTATACCAGTGTGTGGCAATGCGCCCCGCCCCTGTGTGCATTTGTGTGTTATGTGTTGTATGTTGCGTGTGTTAATGTTGGTGTATAGTCATTGGTACACGGGATATAAACGGGTCTGTGTTTCACGTGTGATTTAAAAAGGTAGATTTGTATTTAGGCACGAGGAGGGCACAAATCACTTCACGTGCTGGTTAAATGTAATATGTGAGCACGGGGTTGCACAGAATTAATTCACGTGCTGGGATTCAAGTGAATAATTAATTAGTAATTGAATCCCAGCACAACAGTATATATAGATGCACATTTTCACTCAGTCGGGGTTAGGTGTTCAGAGAGTGGAGAACGGGTGAGAGAGAGAGGAGTAAAATCGTAATTATAAAGATAATAAGTGTTTTGTTTGTACTCACCGTGTTTGTTCATCTGTCCTGCACCGTCTGTTTAGTGTTTAGTCGTTTTGTATGTCTGTTTATTTTGGCGCAAGTGCCCTGTCCTGTTTTGTGCTGTTTTCAAACCTTTTATTTGTTAATAAACGCTGAGTGCAGCCATTGCACTCAGCTCATCATCACCACCGTCTCTGTCTGTGTTTGAATTCCTTTCTGGTCTGACGCAACCCACTCTGGCCGTCTTTGTGACACGTGGTGTCAGAAGTGGGATAGCGCCTCCAAGCGTCAGACCAGGAGAGGGGGTTTTGTGGAAAAAAAAAAAAAAAAAAAAAATATAGTAAAGCGAGGATGGGAAGAAAGAGCGGCAGGAAGCATCAGCAGCAACAACAGCTGCAGCCCTCATCCTGCATGCCGGGCTGGGAGGAGGACAGCCACAACGGGGCAGTAGCCACCCCTCTACCCCCACTGCCTCCGGGTTCCCCACCGTCCCGGGAAATATAGGACTGGCTGGTGCACCCCGAGGGGAACTTCGCCAGTGACCTCCCCTGGGTTATTCACGCGCTGCAGATGCGAGATGGGAAACGATGGGAGGACTGGGAGCAACAACACAACCCGGCATCCGTTCGTGACCTCACCATGGTGGTGCTGGGGTACCTAGCTGCAGACATGGGAGGGATGCCTTCCAGTTAGCAAGAGGGAGAGGAGCAGTCGCTGCCCTCTCCAGTACCTGAGTGGGAGGAGCCTGAGCGTCCACAGCCCAAGCGGGAGGAGCCTGAGCGTCCACAGCCCAAGCGGGAGGAGCCTGAGCGTCCACAGCCCAAGCGGGAGGAGCCTGAGCGTCCACAGCCCAAGCGGGAGGAGCCTGAGCGTCCACAGCCCAAGCGGGAGGAGCCCGAGCGTCCACAGCCCAAGCGGGAGGAGCCCGAGCGTCCACAGCCCAAGCGGGAGGAGCCCGAACGTCCACAGCCCAAAAGGGAGGAGTCGGTGCGTCCACAGCCCAAAAAGGAAGAGGTCGGGGATGATGGCTGGGAGGTTTTTTTAAAGAACCTCGCGGCAGAGTTATGCCCTGGCTGTGGGGCTTATGGGCACACGTTAGCCATATGCCCCACCCAGTATGAAGAGGAGGAACTAGCGCCCAGACGGGGGGACCGCGAGCGTCCAGCGCCCAGACGGGGGGACCGCGGGAATCCGAAGCCTGAGAGGCAGCTGTTCCCACCTTCACCAGCAGAGCAAGAATGCCTGCTGGTTTCCCCATCACAACCAGCAGAGGAAGAATGCCTGCTGGTTTCCCCAGCACAACCAGCAGAGGAAGAATGCCTGCTGGTTTCCCCAGCCCAACCAGCAGAGGAAGAATGCCTGCTGGTTTCCCCAGCACAACCATCAGAGGAAGAATGCCTGCTGGTTTCCCCAGCACAACCAGCAGAGGAAGAATGCCTGTTGGTTTCCCCAGCACAACCAGCAGAGGAAGAATGCCTGTTGGTTTCCCCAGCACAACCAGCAGAGGAAGAATGCCTGCTGGTTTCCCCAGCACAACCAGCAGAGGAAGAATGCCTGCTGGTTTCCCCTTCAGAGGCAGAGCCGCACCAGTCCCCTGCAAGAGAGGCAGAGCCGCACCAGTCCGCTGCAAGAGAGGCAGAGCAGCACCAGTCCCCTGAAAAAGGGGGAGACTACACGCTGCTCCCACCTCAGTCGCCAGGAGACTACACGCTGCTCCCATCTCAGTCGCCAGGAGACTACACGCTGCTCCCACCTTCACCGGCAGGAGCAGAGCAGCCGGAGCTGCCTCTGCCTCCGCCACCTACACCGAAAGGAGCAGAGCAGCAGGAGCTGCCTCTGCCTTCGCCACCACCACCGCCAGGAGCAGAGGAGCAGGAGCTGCCTCTGCCACTTCCAGGAGCAGAGGAGCAGGAGCTGCCTCCGCCACTGCCAGAAGCAGAACAGCAGGAGCTGTCTCTGCTGGCCGTACCTCCACCACGGGGAGTACGGTGGCCGGAGCCCCAGAAAGGGGAGCTGTCGGCCACGAAGAAGGGGGAGGAGGTCTGGAGACCACCAACCCCAGCAGCAGTTTCGCTGCCGGAGATCGTGGGGGAGGTCCAGAGACCTGCTCCCACTGCAGCAGTTTCACTGCCGGAGATCGTGGGGGAGGTCCGGAGACCTGCTCCCACTGCAGCAGTTTCGCTGCCGGAGATCGTGGGGGAGGTCCGGAGACCTGCTCCCACTGCAGCACTTGTGCTGCAGAACAGACTGTGGCCGGAGCCCCGGAAGAGGGAGCTGCCGGCTACGAAGAAGAGGGGAGGTCAGGAGACCATTCCCCAAGCAGCTTTTCTGCTGCCAGGACTGCCCCGGCTGAAGGAGTCAGTCTGGGAGCTGTCGGCATGTCTGCTGACAGCATGGCCAGTAGCAGCCTGGCTACTGGCAACATTGCCACCTGTGGGCCCCTGGAAGCCTCCCTTCCCAGCCCGAGACTTTGGCCTGGACTGCTGGATTTTTAAGGGGGGAGGTGGCCGTTGAGGCCATGTGTGCTGCGCACAAGGGGGGGTATATGTGGCAATGCGCCCCGCCCCTGTGTGCATTTGTGTGTTATGTGTTGTATGTTGCGTGTGTTAATGTTGGTGTATAGTCATTGGTACACGGGATATAAACGGGTCTGTGTTTCACGTGTGATTTAAAAAGGTAGATTTGTATTTAGGCACGAGGAGGGCACAAATCACTTCACGTGCTGGTTAAATGTAATATGTGAGCACGGGGTTGCACAGAATTAATTCACGTGCTGGGATTCAAGTGAATAATTAATTAGTAATTGAATCCCAGCACAACAGTATATATAGATGCACATTTTCACTCAGTCGGGGTTAGGTGTTCAGAGAGTGGAGAACGGGTGAGAGAGAGAGGAGTAAAATCGTAATTATAAAGATAATAAGTGTTTTGTTTGTACTCACCGTGTTTGTTCATCTGTCCTGCACCGTCTGTTTAGTGTTTAGTCGTTTTGTATGTCTGTTTATTTTGGCGCAAGTGCCCTGTCCTGTTTTGTGCTGTTTTCAAACCTTTTATTTGTTAATAAACGCTGAGTGCAGCCATTGCACTCAGCTCATCATCACCACCGTCTCTGTCTGTGTTTGAATTCCTTTCTGGTCTGACGCAACCCACTCTGGCCGTCTTTGTGACACAGTGTCACATAAATCAGCTTTTAGAGACCACATTAGTGGCAAAAAATATTACAAATACTGAACAGTGCATTCTGCTAACGTTTCAAAGAATACAAGTCCATTCTTGAAAAAAGATCTACATGCTGTTATTCTTCTTCACTTAAGGCTTAAATATTATTAAATATTTAAAGTGACATTAATACTCATGTTATTACATAGTAACTGCAACCAGAATTAACATCAAGTAAAGATTATTGTATCAATAATGAATGTTTTCTACATATTAATTCAATATGAACCAAGGAATGTGTTCATATTTCATTATATTGTTCATAATAAAATTAAAAAAAAAAAAAACATTAAAAGAAAAAGAATAAAGACTTACGCAGTACCATTGAGCATGTAAATTGTAGATTATTTTCTTTGCTTCGTGCGTAGCTATAGGCAACAATTGTGGAAATCAACCCTGTCAAGTCACATCACCATGCCGTGTTTACAACGCAGCGCAATGAAGCTTGTAGTGGTTTGAACACTTTTGTGCAACAAAATAGCTGTAAAAGGAGGGGCTGTAAAATATGACAAAAGTATTTGGAAACATATTTTGTTTTTAAAAATTATTCTATTACAGCCTCTCCTTTTACAGCTATTTTGTGGAGATTAGATAAAGGGGCATTCAGAACAGAAAATAGGAGGCACTTTTTTACACAGAGAATTGTGAGGGTCTGGAACCAACTCCCCAGTAATGTTGTTGAAGCTGACACCCTGGGATCCTTCAAGAAACTGCTTGATGAGATTCTGGGATAAATAAGCTACTAACAACCAAACGAGCAAGATGGACTGAATGGCCTCCTCTCGTTTGTAAACTTTCTTATGTTCTATGTTCTTATGTAACGTGTTATGTAATAAATGCGAAGAAAAGCTTTGTGGCGTTTATGCTTAAATGGAGAGGATCATATTTCACTGACTAAATTCCCCTTAAAATGACAGTAAATGCTGTTCTAGTCAATCTTGCTCACCATACACGTAATTTTATAAATAGTATATTCAGACAACACATTGTTCTGCTTTTTAAAATGTTCTCAAAATGGACATATTATAAAACTAGAAAATATACTGCTACATAATAAATTTTTGAACACAAACATGCAAACCACTTACGCGTGGCCATATGGCCCATATGCAACAGAGTATATTATCTGGAGAGGTGTCCCGCTAAATTGATAGGTGACTGTTTATAACAACTGTTTCTCAGCTCACAATATAAAGTGGGGTGGACAACAAATTACAGCACACCAAACATAAACCTGTCAAATGACCTTAAGACCACCATGGGAAGCCAGGAAAGTGCAGGTGTCAGTGAGACGAGGCTGCAGGATGTAAAATTGTTATGGCAAGGTAGATATCTTACCAATCATTTTGGCTATTTACTAGTTTTATTGCGTTAACAGTTTCAAATTGTACTTTGAAGGGAACTGATAAATCTATTTCAATGGATTCCTGATGATCAGTGTTAAATACAAGCTGATCTCGCTGTAGAAGCAGGGAAAGTTAAAAATAACCTCCCAAGGGAATAACAGGAGGAATGTTTCTGTAACTGTATGGAGGTCAAGAAGCTTCCCTGCGGCCGAATATCTTAATACATTTCTCTCATAATCACATCCTCCCTACGAGCATCCCACACTCGCAAAAGTCAGGGTATAATATTATGTTTATTTATACAACCAACAAATCCTTGCATTCCTCCAGGATAATCACTATGGCATGCAATTCAGCACAATTCCCAAAACACACCTTTGTAAGCAGTCCCAAAAAGAGACGCCACCCCTTATCAAATGTTGAATACTGAAAGGATTTTAGTTAATATTGGTCACGTCATGTCACAGTTGACTTGCATAAGAATATAAATCACATTCAGACTGTCCCTTAGCCAGAAGAAGCATGCAATTATTCCAGCATTTGCAGCGATTTGCCCTCCACGTGTGGGAGAAAATGCGGTTGTTGGCACTCTTTCTGTTTTTACATGGATATTGTGAAAACTCAACGGTTACTTAAAATATTAGTTTTGATTGCAGTTCTTGGGGTGCAGAAACTATTTTTTTTTAAAATCTAAAACTGTCTACATATGTCTGTACATTATTATTATTATTATTATTATTATTATTATTATTGATGTATTTGTTTATTGATTTATTTGGCAGACGTCTTTATCCAAGGCAACTTACAGGTATTAATTATACATTATAAATATTATATATTATATAACCAAAAAACAAATATATTTTTCAATGAGATAACCTAGTGGTTCAATGTGCTGAAAAAAATATACTGAGGGCCAGGGACTGGATGGACATGACAACTATTCCATCCAGTGCAGGTACAGTAAGTATGAGGCAGTAACTACAGTAGCAGTATGGGGAAGCATTTTCAGTTGGACCTGTTGCACTACAAACACACTTTCCGTAATTACACCTGTTTCATATTCTCCTTTCACCCTTAAAATATGTGTATGTCCCTTAAACTGGGATATTTAACTTAAAAATGAATGTGAATTGTAGCCTGCCTGTAGTCCTCTGGGTCACCCCTGAAAAAGGAGAATGTTCAGTTTCAAGGGTCTATCCTGGACTGAACATTTTAAATAAATAAATAAATAAATAAATAAATAAATAAAATGAAAGGCCATTTTCAACAGAGCTAAATAAGAGAAAAAAATATCTACATGCTCTAGAGATTATAGCTTCTCCTGTGCTGCCAACTCAGAAAATCACCCACTAACCTTCAAACAAAATGATAAAAAAATATGCACAGCAGCAGCTACTCATGTATTTAAATGCCAACAACAAATGGGGCCACCATAACCATGGTCAGGAAATTTGCAGTGAATGGTAAAGCATTTACAGTAAGAGGCAGGCAGTTTAACTAGCAGGAGTGTGATTTATACCCATTGGAGCAGCAGAGCTTAAGGCAACTAGGTTTTTAAAACAGTGTGATGCAAAATCATGCGATAGAACAGTAATTCATATGGAGAAAAAAATGAAACGGTAAAAGTCGTGTCACATAATGTCAATGACAAAATGCTACGGTCATGTGATTTATTAGTAATTAACCTTCAAGTTGAATCACTTCTTAAAATGCCACTGACGCCATTGTATATGAAGCTTGTCATGCTATAGATCACTGAGGCCAAATGTCTCCTAGTTACCATTCCATTCAGTCTTTCTTTGAAATGATTTATTTTGAAAATAATGTGATGTATTTGACTCAATAGGCTACTGTATTGCTACTGTATATAACGCAGTTAGCACATCATTGTTTAGTAAATACATTGTAATTAATGTTACTGTTAGGTAAAGTTTGAGAGAACCATAAATTACATCTTTGAAATAGTAAGCATGTGTCATATGCTTCTCATGTTGATTCTCATGGCAGTCATTCAGCGGATATTGGTTGCTCAAATTGACCTGCTTTGTTTTGGATTTATCTTTTTGTCAATTTATTCTCCAGTGCTGCAAGAAGCTAAAAGGAGCTGGTCTAAAAAGCAGGAACAGGAGCACTTCAGGAATGAAGTAGTCTTCTGAAAGCACAGACACAACACAGAGAAGCAGCAGCAGTTAAAATTCCATCTTGAGCAACTCAGATCGGTTTATTAAATGCACTAGAGATGGAAAAAAAAACCTTACACTTCCATCTGCCATTTAAAACTGTTAAGCAGATCTCATCTTATTCAATTTGCCATCTACATCCAAACCTTCAACGGGATGTTAAGGTTAAAAGATTGCTTATACGGCGTGATTTATAAACAAACTCACCCTATGAATAAAAACAAAACATTATTACAGAAGATGCTGGAACTGAGCTCTGCTTTGGCCTGGCACCTGGCATTTTGCAACTACACAGGACACCGTTGTGTTACTTGGCCAAGACGTGCATGAACATGAACAATAAGTCCACTCAGGCGACTTTCTGCAGACCTCGTTGTTACCCGGAACCAAAATGTATATCACTGATATCTGGGTGATCCTCAGTTGGTTGTTTTTTGTTATTTAACCAGGACAGACAGAAGCCTAATTTACAGTGGGGGTCCCGCAGTGCTTCTGGTAATGAGTTTTTATTTTATTTTGTTGTGGGTTCTTTACTGCAGCTGGAGGATTGACACTCATCATTTCATATTCATTGGGTCACTTCCTCCATAACAATTTCCTGCCAGCCTATAATCCTATCAAAGTAGTTTAGAACCTAGAAACCTGTATCTGAAATACCACTGGACACCAGTCTTGTCAATTCCTAAAATGCCTGTAAGGACCCTTATTGTTTTCTATGGTAACAATAAAAACTAAGTCATAGAAAAGTATTCAGGTTCAGGAATCTATAAGATGGAAACCGAGGGGGATGAACTGACCGTGGCTTGACACCAACTTCCAAAAATGAGACTAGGAAATTAGCAGCAATCCTGAAAACGAGCATGTTTAAAAAGACTGCATAATTTAAATATACATTCATGCAAAGGGAGTGAGATTTGAACTGTTGTTTTCTCTCTGCCACTCCCTAGAGAATTACAAAGGACCTGTCAAGTTTTTGCAGGCAACCATATCTTTAGTGCAAGCTAAAATCATTTCTTTAATGGCAACACCAAACATTGGGGCTGCAATTTGGCATCTACTGAAACAGGTTTTGAATGTCTTCTTCAGGGATTGGACAAAAAAAAATTGAAAGACGCTCAGTTGGCAGGAGAAAGTGTTAATCATTGAGAAACGGTAATATTCTTTTCAAGTTATAGTTCTGACACCTCTGAAAATCATACCAGCCTCTTTACATGCTAATCTTTAATACCGGTAATATTTTTAAATAACTTTAAGGGTTATGCACACCGAATGCGAACGACGCAAGCAAGCGAATAAAAAATAATTAAACCTACTGATTTAAATGCACACCGCAGCTGTAGCGAGCGGCACGTACATAAATATTTGATGATGCTTTTCAAACGTTTAGCTTACAAGACTGTCCTTGTCCCCTTGGAAAACAGTTTACAAGCAAAAAGCACAATAATAAGGGGGCTCCCGAGTGGCGCATCTGGTAAAGGCACTCCGCGTGGAGTGCAGGATGCGCTCTATAGCCTGGACGTCGCCGGTTCGAGTCTGGGCTATTCCACAGCCGACCGTGGACGGGAGCTCCCAGGGGGCGGCACACAATTGGCCGAGCGTCGCCCGGTGGGAGGGAGCCTTAGGTCGGCCAGGGTGTCCTCGGCTCACCGCGCACCAGCGACCCCTGTAGTCTGGCCAGGCACCTGCGGGCTTGCCAGTAAGCTGCCCGAGAGCTGCATTGTCATCCGATGCTGTAGCTCTTGGGTGGCTGCGTGGTTAGTCAGCAGTGTGAAAAAAAGCAGTCGGCTGACGGCACACGCTTCAGAGGACAGCATTTGTTCGTCTTCACCCTCCCGAGTCGGGGCGGGGGGGGGGGGGGGGGGGGGGGGGGGATTGCGGTGAGCTGAGCCTAAAAATTATATAGCCATTCTAAATTGGGAGAAAATAATAAAATAAAATAAGTCATTGGCAACAACTAAATTTTTATAAAAGAATTAATAGTAATGAACATAGTTAAAAATGGTAACTAAGTTTCAGTTTGTTGATGTCACCTACAAATATTGCCAATATGTTGGTCAACCAATACCATATCTTTAAGGGTTTGGTGCTTTGTTTTGCAACTTGGCCCTTTTTGGTAGATATAGTAATATCATGTTCGCTGACAATTAGTAGTTTTACCAGAAATTTGGACTCAGCTAAAGTATTCAAAAGTGCCAAAACCAGGTTCAAGATTTTATTCTTTTACAGTATTTGTACACATGGATTTTAAGGCATGCAACATAGTTTAACAAAAATATAATTACAGACTTTAATAAGTAGTCTGCTGTAGTAAATGTCCAATGGTGCACATCCTTTTCTGTTGTGGGGTTTACAACTAAATGCTGCAATGGATAGCTGCATAACTGTGTACAATTGGGCGAAACCACACTGCAGTCAAACAGAATATTCCGCTATCTGATATTCAACAACACAGAATCATATACAATAAATGGGATTGGTCCATTTCTTTCACTACTCCAATGCACTTTCTTTCTACAGGCAAGACACATGGTTTATATTAATGCAAAGCCCTACTGAATTATTCTGTCACACTGAAGGCAATTGGTCTTTTAAAACATGTGGTCTCCACATGCTTTTGGTGCTTTGATTGACAGGACTGACCAGGAAGGCCAGTGGGATATATAGGAACACACTAAAGTGATTATTTTGCTTAAGCCTCTAATAGACTACAACTACCACTCCACTGCTTCCCATGGAGACAAGATCCCCCAAAGAAAGGAAGGGAGTCATTTACACAAATGTTCAGAGTGGTAGCAGTCAAGTGCATTGAAATTATTTCTGGATAGTGGGGGCTGCTAGCAGGCCTGCAGGAAGTTCTTTAGCAAGCCACTTACAATAGAGTGGGGGTTTACCAAGCCTATTGTTCACAAATACTCAACATTTTAAAATCACAGGAGTTTTTTAAATAAATCTTTCTTGGATTGACCATTTTTTTTAATTTTTTTATTTTTTTTAGAAGTTCGCTCTGGAAGAATGTTTTACCTTGAGGGTGATGATTCTGTGTTAGTTCCATTGGACAAAGTGGTAAAAATCAAGCTCATTACAGCTTTTCCTTTCAATGTCTTAATAAGCTCTGGAATGGGGCTAATTAAGCTCACAGTAGAACCTGGAACTGCTATGTATATTTAAATAGCCAACACTACTACAGGCAAGTAAAACGGTATTTTATGCTTTAAAATTAAAAAAAAAAAAAAATACAAAAGTAAAATGTTCATTTTTAACACATGCAAAAGAAAACATTATTTTTATTATTTTACTTTCAGTAATGATGGTCCATGATTTTAAAGTGGGTAACACCATACTAATAGTTTAATTAATTAGGTAAAAAATATATATTGAAATCCATCAGTCAAATGGAATGAAAGGGTACATTTTAAATACCTGGCAGGGTTTAATCTCACTCTTTGAAATCTGTTCATAGACATGCTTCTTTGTCACTAACACACCAGGGTATAATTTAGTGATCTAAACCATGGCAAATATAAATAACTGCCACTCTTTAACTCTTCATGAATCTTTCTAATGCCCCCCCCCCCCCCCCCACCACGCTTATAAACATTATTGCAGTACATACAATAAATACAGTACAGGGAGAATTTTAGGGTGGCGGTATTAATATTAGCCACTGTTTAGATCATTAGAATAGACCCCAACAGTGTTCCACAAAGGAGCCCTTCGAATCAGACCGGCATCACAAAGAGATCTCCTCTGCACTGTCATAGCTCCCCGTTGGTCAGCTTGTACAGACTCTAGGTCCTCTTGCTCACTGTTACCCATGTTTCCTCCTTGGGTGACGAGACAAGCTCATATTTGGTCTCCACAGCTTGGTTCTGGACGTGGTGGAGCTTCAGTTTCCTCACAAGGGAGCTGAGCAGGACTGTGGCCACAGTGTAGGCAAACCTGAGAAGAGAAGACAGAGGAACCGTTCCAGAAACGGGACTGATTCAGCCGACCACCACAGGATCCAAATACTGCAATACTGCCATTTAGATCATTAAAGGAGGAATAATAAATCAAGGCTATACAAATCATTCATCTTCTAAAGTACATCAATCTTCACACAAGTATTGGTTTTGTTGTTGATCTTTTTGTTTACCTCATTCACGCTACCTAAATAATGCACAATCGTCATGTTTTGAAAAAAGGATTGTGAATGGATTAATGGAATTTTTTAGGTAGTGTGAATAGGGTATTTATTTTCCACATTGATTTACTTTCCACATTATCTTTACTTTCTGTGGTACATTGGAAACCATGTGGTTACCAGAAACACAGTGAGCTGCAGGACAAATTTAGAAAGAGGTAACAACATTTTTTTTTTTTTTCTTACACCTATAAATTGAGTCTCTGTAATGAACCAAGGGCATGGTAAACATTTTATTTCCTGCTCTTCAACATTTTCTTCTCAACTCCTGTCCTTACTTAGTGTTGTACAACTGTTGGGTTTGATTTTCTTTCTTCGATTTTAACACAGTTAATGAACTGAACTCAGATGGCAAATAAGGTTTTTGTTAGCACATCATCATGACAAGATGTTTCACCGCAGCTTCAAAGAGAGCAGAGGATACTTTCATAAATTCATTCAGGATCACAGTCGTTGGATTTCTCTCACTGACTTTCGCAGCTCACTTTGCTTTTATTTTCACTTTTTCAGGTATCCTATTTACATGATTTTGCTACCATGGTTACACGGCCACCAAATTGCTTTTATGAGCATGCTCCCTCTAATGCAGTTTAAATGAAGCCTGCTGCAGGCTGCTGTTATGTGACAGATAAGAGTAGCTGCTGAGAAGACAATGATACATAGTCTTTATATTAAAAAAAAAAAAAAAAAACTCATGCTCAATCGAGGTAGGCAATGATGGGAGATAGACATGCATGAAATGATGACACTTCTATCTGCAATGTCAAAATGTAGCAGTTCCAAAAAAAATACTTTCAGAAATTACCCCTGCAGGGGGCATAAACTAACTCCAGTTACTCAAGGGAGCAGTGTTCTTCTGAACGCTTTTATAATAACTACACCAGTATCACTATAAAACACTTCTCATAAGCTTGGCTTTTGAAACTATGCCTGCAGAAATCATGCTGATATTTCCAGTGGTCAACTGCGATTTTAAAAGGGAACTAATTATTGGAAAAGGCAGAAGAGATGTCCCACTCCTTGACCATCCTTGACAACAGGTTTGCTTACATCTTATATTTATAGGCAGGCATCAGTAGCAGCGTGAGATGCTGTCTCTGCGTTTCAATTACTTTCATCTATTTTAATATTTGAGTCTTTTATTTCCACAGGTAAATTACTGGTACTCCTATAATGCAGGTAACTAATATATACTAATGATGCTTCTGCTGCTATTGGGTTTGTTTGATCTCCTGGAAATGTAGATACACACAAATGGCTGAAAATCTAATGCAATATTCATGACCCACACTGTAGCCACTTTTATTAATAGCACAGCTTTCTCATTCCTACCGAATTCCTCCTAGTGTTTTTTTTTTCACTAGCACTTTAAACTAATCTAGTCTCCTTCTTCAGCACATTTAACAGATCATGCCATACAAAGCTCAGAATCGACCCATGCTGGGCTGGTATCTGCAGGTGATACGAAGCTGCCTTTACCTCAGCTCAGGACACTCCTGGCTTCCTGAGACCCCGAGCAGTGACAGATTTCTCCTGGCAGATTCTTCATTAAATCTGTCTGGATCAAACCTGCAAAGCAGAGATAAGGAACCAATCAGAATGTCAGTGATAACAAGAGACGCCAATGTGCTTCTCTTCAATTGTGAACAAGGTTAGACAGGACATGCACTTCACAAAGCCACCCTGAGCCAGCACGGCTCTCACTCTGAGGGTTGGAGCTGATACAGAGTGCCCTGAAGGTTGAATCAGCAGCTAGCCTGTGCAATTGAGCTCTGAGTTTTAGAAAACTGGGACCTTGCACAGAAGTTCTGATGTGTCACAACAACTTAAAGTTCTTTTTAAACCCCTTACCGACCTCCACTGACATTTTTGCCAAAGAAGAGTACATGGAGTTCCTCGCAGCTAATCAAAGTGCTTGAGTCACTGACATTCTATTACAGCTCATCATCACAGCACAAGTTCTAAATTAAAGATGATTGATAATAGTCCATCTTCTTATCTAGAGGGTTAGGACATTACGGGGGGTTGGCTCCTGGTGTTTCACAGTTAGTGCTTTAGCTTGAATTCAGTTGTATTGCACTGCTACCTGTAGAGTTTCAATCTAGATTGAGAGTGTCGCACTACTATAATAAAAAAATAAATAAAAAAGCCATTGGAGGGGGGATAAATTAGATACATTTTCAGATACAAATGAAATGAAAAGGTGTGGAACAGGTGATAAAGTAATCCTGTTTAAGCATGTAGAAAGATAATATTCTGAAGTCTGATTTGTTTTGGTTATTTTTCAAATTTGCTTGTACACATAATTTGCATAATAAAGTTAGAAAACTAAGTATTGCATCTCACAAACCTGTACGGTAAGGGCCATGCTGTGCTGTCCTGAAGAACCACACCAAGGGCATATATGACCAGCGTCTGAAAAAGAATCAACAGCATTCAAATGTTTTCCCAAATACATTTTGCAGAATAAAAAGGAATGCAGAATTTTAATGACACAGTAGTTTAGAACCTAATTTAAACCAAAATGTTAAGGGTTCACGATGACCTTGGGATCGATACTACAGAACAAACTCAAAGCAAGCAGCAGCAATTAAAAAAGTAATATTAACTAACTTACCCCCAGATCAACAAACTGAGCTCCTGTATAATTTAATTTACAACTCACTGAATAGAACTAATTCAAGTTGAAATATTCCCCTAGGGTGACAAATAGACAAAATATTCACTCTAGAGCAGTTTACAGACAGCTGTTCTGTGGGTTTGAAGAAACAAGACTCAATCAAGTTAACCCATTAAATCTAATGCAAATCAATAGAGTGACAGCCTCACTATAATCATTCTTGCAGCTGTACCCACAGAGCTGCTTCTCCTCTAAAGCACAGTTCTTTATACAAAGCATGACCAAAAGATCACATGCAAAAAGGGAAGGTTTCTGTGACATCATATTGTTATCTGAAGGTGATTTTGCTAGAACCATCTCTCAGTTATTCCAAACAGCGGTCCAGATAAGCTGCTTACCTACCATGTTTACACATTAAAAATCCAAAAGTCGTACTAAATTTAAATTTAATGTGTAAAAATAAGCATAGCAATTTTGCTGCCCCTAAAACTTCCAGAACACAATGTCTTCAATTACTAGGAAACTGTACACAAGAAAAAACAACTCAACAAACATTATCCAATCTCTGGCTAGCCCTTTTGTCTTTGCAGCCAATTATAGTAAGAATAAGAAAAATTCAAAGCTACACAAGTTGAAGCATAAACACCCCAGTCCAACTACAAATCCAACTGGAACCATCGTAATTAATTAGCAGAGTCACTGTGATACCTCGAAAAAAATGCTCTGAGATGATAAAGAACCTTGTAGAGCACACACGTGGTTGTACAGTAGTCAAAGTAACATTGCAGTTAAAATGGAAGGCTCTTTTTTTAACACCTACCCTATTACCATTAAAGACTGTACAGTATTTATTGACATTACTTATGACTTCGAGGTAATGTTGCATTTTTTACCCACTGAAAATACATTCATATGAAAACAGTCATATGAATGTATCTATATATACAGTATATCATTTTAGTTAATACCACTTCACATTTTTAGTCTTATCATCAAGATATACTTCATAACGAATCTAACTTTTTTTTCAATATGCGCAAATAATTTGCCATAAAATGTAAAAAGAAAACCACCCAAAAAACTTTCACATTTTTAAAACACACATCACTTTTGTGGATCCTTTTGGACAATGGTCATTGCCTGCAACTCTCCTAGCATGTAGAGTTTGGATGCTCCCCAAGCCTAGTCCACATCCAAATCAAAGGATCATGGAGCTTTTATCATCTAGTAAGTTTCTTTTTAACCAATGGTCACATTTGGGTAGTGCTGGGACAAATATCTGAATATATGAATGAATATTTTTTGACATGTATTCAGATACAAAAATTAGATGTTTGTATTCGCTAGAAATTAAAAAAAAATACCTTGCACTTATTTACCACCTCACCAGGAGTTGCGCGACAGTTTCAGAAATGGCAAATGAAAAAAATATTTGAGATTAATAAATATATTTTTAAAAAAGGGATCAACACAGCAGCTCTTGAGCCTATATTTTTTGTAAGTTTTAGACAGCAAAAAGTAAACAAACCAGTTTATGCATGCGCATGCATACTGATCTCTATGGAAAGCCATCCGAGTCAAAAATACATGGTGGCGCTTTAGAGCAAGTAAGAATCTCATAGGACGAAAAAAACAAGCACATCATTCTGAAATGCCTTGCTTAAACAGTGCCCACCTTGCTGGAAATGTTGTGTAGTGATTTTTCTATATTATATATTTTTTGTTGAGACTTGTGGAATGTAATAAACGAGAACCAAAACGGTGACTTTTTTTCCCCCTTCATTTTACAATGCCATTTCCATGTTTGTTTTATTTGAAGTGTTTAAAGTAAAATTTAAGTTTTCGTTTGCTTGTTCAGCTACAAAAAGGCAGAAGTAAACCTTTATGAAAATGTGTCTATGGCCACTGTTTACTGCGAAGAAACGTCAATGGCAAGGAATGGAAAAAAAAATAAATAATAAAATGCGGTTTCAACTTTATGTACTATTTATCGGGAATAAACAAAACAACGTTTAACTTGAACGGCTATTTGGCATCCTTTGTTTTGTAGTTAATTCACTGGGTAAATGTTTCTACTTTAGCATGTTACATATTGTAATGTCTCGCTGTAAAATAAAGGCACACACAGGGGCCACGCCCACCTGCCACTGCTGTCTTTGCCTGTGTTCTGGGAAATATAATGGGTTTTATTACTTTTTGAAAATGAATGAATATCCAAACAAATATTTAAATTATGAGCGAATATCCGAACATGAAAATCCTGTGTTCGGTGATAAAAAAAAGTGATAACCTACTAGAAAGTGTGATGCCTTCCCCAAGTACACCACTAAATGAATTAGCAAAACAAATATGCTTTAAGTACCTCTTTAGGAATTACGTGCTTGTCCACTTTGCCTTCTAGCTCCTGAAGACGAGCTGCCACTGGGGTGAGCTTAGCAGTCCGCACTGTCTCATTGAGGACCTGTCGGCAGTACCTGCAGTTCAAGACAGCGGCATTGCCCATCACACCTTAAAGGGATATTTCATATCATCTACACTTACCAAATATGTGTGTTCTGTACGATTCTCTTTTGATGTTCCTGCTTAGATTTTCATGCTTTCTAACTTTTCCAGCAAAAAGATAACTGCCAGTGCCAATGCTCCCTGTGGAATCCCCAGCAGACAGCAACAAAATGGCACAGTCGGGATGCAAACCTGTGCTCCCCCGACTGTCTAACTCAGCCTGCGGGGACCCCATCAGAGTTATCTAGCTATATTTTGGCATATTACTTGAGTAAGAGAGTGTTTGCGGGAGCACAAAACTACCTACATTCAAGAAAATACCAGTTCTCATTTGAGACTGATGCAGCTTGCACAACAGCTGGGGATTTCATGCATTCTTTCCTTCCTTGTTTCACTAGCTGGCATGAAACACAAACTGTCAAGGAATTATAGCAAGCAGTGCATGACTTCATATGAAATTAAACACTTCCATATTCTAAATGCAGAATTTCATAAGAAAAGCTCAGAGCGATGTATTCAGATAAACAGAGGATTAAAACAACACATCCTCATAGAGGAGGAAAGCGTGATTTCACAGGACAAATTAAAACACGGTTAGACAGCTAAATTAACAATTACTAAACAATGAGTATAATAACAATAAAGGTTGTAGCAGCCTACTCTTCAGCATTCATTACAATATGAATAGTAGAACTGGGTAACTTACTTTAATTGTTCTATCTTGTCAAGAGAAATGGGACTCTTTCCGAGCACCTGGCTGAACTCTCTGTACAGCTTCTCTTGCACGTCTTCTGAAGTTGACAGGAAATAAACTGCCCAGCTGCACACTGGCAAATGAAGAGGAAAGGGCATTGGTAAGAACTGGAGAGTGGTTTTGGCAAGGAGGCACTTGAGCTAGCTCTCTCGCTGCCTGACAAGGCAACCTGATGTCTAATCTGAAATGGCCATTGAATAAATGCAAACCAATTAACGATCTTATTCTTGGGAGACCGGATTGCTTCATTAGACTCACGATAGTCAGCTGTACTTCTGTTCTCCAGACATTCAGATTTTGTGCTTTTTTGTTTGCTTGTCTGGCTTAAGGTAAAACTTATAGGAAACTAAGAGGTCTACTGATCTGCCTGGATCAACGACACCTGTATTTACAATTAAATGTAGTTAAGTTGTGCTTTTTTAAATTTTCGTATTGTGTTGTCACTGCATTACACCGTGTTGTTTGTTCTGACAGCTTGATGCATGATTTCTTAACATCAAAATCTCTTTCTACAAAAAACAAAAAAAATCTAAGTATGTTGCGGAATGGAAGTTTTTGGTTTGATATGTGACTTGAATTTTAAGATGGGGGTTTTTAAATTGTGTGAAATAACATCTGTGGTAACAGATGTTCAACAGGTCGGCCAGGGTGTCCTAGGCTCACCAAGCACCAGCGACCCCTGTAGTCTGGTCGGGCGCCTGCGGGTTTGCCTGTAAGCTGCCCAGAGCTGCGTTGTCCTCCGACGCTGTAGCTCTGAGGTGGCTGCATGGTGAGTCTGCAGTGTGAAAAAAAAAAAGCCGTCGGCTGACGGCACACACTTGGGAGGACAGCGTGTGCTCGTATTTGCCACTCCCGAGTCAGTGCGGGGGTGGTAGCGGTGAGCAGAGCCTAAAAAAATAATTAGATATGCCAAATTGGGAGAAAATAATAAAATAATTGGTGATTACTAAATTAAAAAAACATTTAAAAAAAGAACAGTAAAACAGTATACTCACAATTGGCAGCTATCACACAGCCAGCCAGGGAGAAAATCATACTGTCCTCCAACACCTAAGCCAGAAATTATGCAAAACATTAGTATATATTTTTCATTCATTTTTTGCTTGTTTTCCCCTGAACCCCGATTGTGATGTTTCTTAACATCACCCCCCCACCCCCCATACCATCAGCTGTCACTTTGATGACCTTTTGTACACTTTAGCTCTAACCACTTCAAATGATCTTGGGGTCACATCCATACACCCATACTAGGGGCAGCAGTGTGGAGTAGTGGTTAGGGCTCTGGACTCTTGACCGGAGGGTCGTTGGTTCAATCCCCGGTGGGGCACACTGCTGCTGTACCCTTGAGCAAGGTACTTTACCTAGATTGCTCCAGTAAAAACCCAACTGTATAAATGGGTAATTGTATGTGAAAAATAATGTGATATCTGTATAATGTGAAATAATGTATAATGTGATATCTTGTAACAATTGTAAGTCGCCCTGGATAAGGCATCTGCTAAGAAATAAATAATAATAATACTTAATTCTGCAGCTGTACCATTCGTTCCACTTTGGATTTACAAACAAATGTTGACAGAAATCATAATATTGAAAGACATGGAAAACTGTTCCATCCATAATCAAGGCCTGAGAAGAGCTGGGGGTTTGAAGCACTGGGGAGCGAGACTCACCAAAGGTGTCTATGGATGGGCTGACTGGGAGAGCACAAGAGTAAAACCTGGGGAGATCCACTTAAGGTACAGGTACATGATATTTTGAAAACACATAGCGACGCCACACCACTTTTCATCAAGTGGATTAACTATGACAGCCATCTTCTGTTCATAACAGGTGAAAGCAATCAAGCAGGGACGATGCTAAATCTAACAGACCTTATAGCGCAATAGGTTCAACCCACCCCAACTCTCCGTGCCTCCTTTAGAAATACAATATGATTTTTTTATTTTGGTCTTCACCATCAAGGGCCAGAGAATATATTTATGTCAGCGTTCTTCTCCTTCTAGGGAGCTGGGGTTTGGTACGCTAGACACAGATTGTGAGGGAGATAGCTCCAGGGGAAAGGTCAGGGAAGGGTCATAATGCCATAGTTGATTGGCGTTCAGTCAGTCAGTAATGCTATGGACACAGAATGCTAGCCAAAACAGGAAGCTTTCTACAAGACAGATATCTGCAACATGTAACACACATTTGAGGAAAGAATGGATTAATTAAAAAACACAACCAGAACTGACACATCACAACGTCATACTTTAAAAACAAAACCGTAAAATGTCATTTATCTTGTACATCTCAAGTTTTAAGAGTAAAAATGAAGATACCGAGATGGATTTACCTTGAATGGGACTCCTTAAAAGGTGGGAGGAATACTGAAGAACCCTTTTGTTAAAACCGACAAGTTTGAGACTAACAGCAGATCTGCAGTGGCTATATTTAAAAGCTCCTACTGTGCGGAAATACAATTAATATAGCTGACCGCCAACTTAGTCCACTACCTTTTCTGTCTTGAACAAGCACCCTGAGTTCTGTCAGAAATGTGGATAACAAGATAAAGGTCTTTTTATTCTTTTCAACATCTTATGAAGATAAAGCTTGGCCTTCAACTACATACTTATTTAATTTGGTATAATAAAAAATAAATTCATGAAGGTTTTTAAAATGCATTTGAACCCTCAATCAGATCCTTGCAGATAAAAAAGTGACATTTTGAAACAAAAAAAAGCCATCAATCTACATTTCCTTTGAATATATCAATTTGGTTTTGCTTTTTTTTCACCTGTAGTCTCATAGGTGGGCTATAGATTACTAGATTATGAGTATGAAGCAGGACCTCGCTTCCAATGGGGAATCATAGAGGAAGTTCTTCCCTACTCCTATAGGTCAACCTGCCAGTCAAAGCACAGTAAAGATGATGGTGCTTCCACAAACTCCCAGAATAAAGCACTTTTTAAAAGTCCTTTTGAGTCTTTTATTGTAATCAAACAGGTTTGTACAGAATGAAATGCATTATGAAGGACTGTTTTTCAAGGTGTTTCTACCTAATAGTTTCTGCTGCAAATGTCAAATGCCTTTGTTTATAATTGGCCTGATTTTGTCCTAACCTATGGGAGGCTAGTACTGTATGTTCACAGTGTCGGGACTGGGCTCTATCCCAAGTTCACATGGGCTTCATTTTCTCCAGGGGGCTCCCAACGCTACTGCAACAACACAGTATGTGTGCGTGCATGATAGGACAGGGAATGGCTTGAGAGGACGTAGACATAATACATTAATTTAGTATCATCCTTGAATAGAGTGATATTCACTGTATTTGCCCAATCAATAGGGCACAGAAGTATCTAAAATAATATTACTTTAAAAACAACTGTTACTGTACACCTTTTCCATGACTTGCGGCTCTTCCACAATCAAGTATGAGGCTTTCATGGTGAATAGCACTGCATTCAGCTGAGATCGGATTAATTTATTAACAGTATCCTTAAAATTGGAAGGATTTTCTCTGCAATTTCAACCCCTGACAGGGTCCACCAAACTTGCAGCTGATCCTTAACTACAAAAAGAAAAACTTGAACTGAAATCTTACACAGAAGTAGTTTCAAAACTATACATCTTCCCAACTGGCACAATTATGGTTGAACCATCTGCTTCCTAGGCTGTGGGCATTATTGTTTTTCTAGTTCCAATCACAGCCACCTGTGTTCTCTTCAGCCTTTAGTGTTACTGCAGCTGTGGAAGCTTGGTGTGAGATTTCTCCTGTGGCTTGGCACTATGGCTTTTCCTTATTGGATACTCCATGAACCATCAGTGATGTTTCAAAGAATGCTGAATATTCAGTAAAGAGCCTAGAGAAATGTCATACTGCACCAAACACATGTGAAAAGTTTGTGTAAAACACTGCAACCCATCCACTCAGAACACTGTTTTATACCTGTTCTCAGGGCAATGCTATTGTGCTGATAGTATTAAATCCAGTAAAAAAAGCAAGCACCAAGCATATGAATCTATATTTAAAGAAGATTTGTACCTGTTTCTCGCTCAGATTTCCCTGAAGTAACGTATCCATGAATGCATGCTGGCTGAAGCTCTTGCCTCGCCGTTCTTTCGCAACTTTCTTCAGCACTGATTCCATTTCTGTGAGTGCTGAGAAAAACATCCATAATAACTTTGTGTTAGAACCCTTTACTGGAGTGCTGTGAATCCCAAAAGCTTCTCTGCAGTTTACAAAGCTTTAACCTACCATCCTCGTAGTGCTTTTTCCTGGTAGAGCTTTTCTCAAGGGATCCATCCAAAAAGCCCTTCCCAATCTCTGACCAAATCTGCAATGAAAAAGGTTTACTATTAGGCTTAAGAGTAACCGCACCTGAACTGGGAGTATACTGTACCTCATAACTTTCCCAGTCAAAATATTATTATTATTATTATTATTATTATTATTATTATTATTATTATTATTATTATTATTAATAATAATAATAATAATAATAATAATAATAATAATAATAATAATAATAATAATAGAGGGCCAGTGAATTTCCAGGGGAATAATAATAACTGTCTGGTTATGTCATTCTAAGATGTTTTAAGTTAAAAAAATTAATAAATAAATGCAATAAAATACTCTTGTTATAAACTGCTATAACTTTGTTAGGTGTGTGTGCTGTAGCGGGCATTTCTAGTTAATAAGTGGTCTGTGTGTTGACGATTATTCTGTCTTTTGGATAAAATTAGGGAATATGAGCAATATTATTGCTTATTAGTACACAATGATATTTTTAAGGCAATCAGGCAATATAAAATTAGCTCCTATAGCTTCTAACAGATCCATTGGGAGCAGGTGAGAGACAGACGAATTACTGTCTACCAGTAGAGAGACAAAAGAAAGTCAACCAACAGGCAGCCCCGACAGAAATGCTAATGAAAGTCGACAGCAAGGATGAGACTGACAGCACAGGGATTTTGAATGTAAAGAGAAATCTACCTGAATTCTAAGCTATCAATGATTCTGGTAAAATACCCCAGTGCCGTAATACAGAAATATCTCAAATATGATTGAAAAAAGAAAACAATTTGCAGGGTGTGGTCGAGTAGCTGCTCTCAGTCCTTCTCTAAACTAGCTGAGCCCCAGAACAAAGGCTGGCTTCTCTTTTATACCATGTGGCCGAGTATAATTGACAGTTAATTAATCAATCAGGGCCTTAGCCCTACCAGACAGGGATAATAATAAGTCTGAATTATTTGAGTCATTCCAGATTTCACTACAGGCTTGATTAGTCACATAACTTCAGAACAACAGTGCAGGTAACAAGCTCAAGTGTTTAACAGTTCACAGTGGAGGCTGAAATACCTAAATGTCGTACTTCCCTCCCTGCTTTGAAGAGCAACGTGATTTTCAGCTTTAGTTATAATTCGTGATCTAGGCTGTAAAAAAAGGAAACTACAGTACACTTTAGTGCTGCACTGTTTTTTTTTTAGAATTGAATAATCAATCCACTAATATTCTTGAAACATATTACATATTGTATTTTGTTCACTTCCATTGACATAGTAAATGAAAGGCTCTGCACAGTATAACCATAGGTACAAACTGTATACACATTGTTGGGAACAGACTTTAAAGCAATAATTGAAAACAGAAGCAAATTACTTGTTTTTTCTATGTTCAATTTCTTCAGAAGCTTCATGCAGATCAAAAACAGTAAGACAACAGTTATTACTGGTAGATGTGCAACACACAGTACAAAGCTTTGTTTTTCTGTATTGCTTTATGGATGAGAATTTTTTTCCAGAAATTTGATAACCTGTTCTGGTAGTTCTATTATACTTAGTAGTAAAAACGTTATATTAAAAAAAGAAATGTAATAATACTTTTAAGACAAATGTTTTTATAACACTGATAAAGACTTATTGTTGAAATGTTTGTCTAAATTGAATACCAACTTTCTTTTCAGTAGTACCATAATAACTTTTATTGAAATTATGAAATAACTATAATATATACATGGCAGTTTCATTTGTCACACAGATGGCATCGCTGATAAGTATTCTGCAATACATACTTGGCAGATGGCTAATAGTAAGTGCTCACAAGCAATGGTTCTGTAGAACAGACTTCACTTTCCCATTTGGTTATTGAGAGTCACGTGTCCCATATAAAACAATCACCTTGCAGATACGCACTGAACAGTTCAGACTTCATCTGACATAGTCAAGCTTAAATAGGCGAATGCACATATAGAACACACGTACACACAGACATGTCTTCAGACTTACAGCATCATGGTTTTTGCGAAACTGGATCACTTCTTGATCGTCCTCGAACCTGCTGCCCATCGCAGTCTGGGTAGCTGACTTCATAGCGAGGCCCAGCAGGTGCTGACAGAGGGGCACGTGCTGAGAGGCTGGGTAGGATTCCCACTTGGACAGCAGTTCATCAGCCAGCTGCAAAAGAAAGGGAGAGCACGCGGCATTGTCCAACTGCTAGATGAATGGCCTGATTAGTCACAGAGGGGTCCAACCTGGGTTGATTATTAGAATGCAGAGCACTGCGATTAGCTCCCATTACAGGGAAATGTACTGTACTGGTGGAAATAAGTCAAACAAGACCAAACAGAGGGACAAAATACAAATGAGATTTTATCAAGTGCTCTGACACAGTGTGTGTTAAGTAGAAAAATAAATAAGTGAGCAACAGACAGAACGCAAGACCAGAAAATGCAAGACCAGAAAACACAAGACCAAAGACACAAAACAGCTTATTGCTGATCACTAAATAGTTCTTGAAGGCACGTTTCAGGAGAATAAAAGATTACATTCAATGATAAACATACAGCAACTGAAACCAAACCTCAGCTCCCATTTGTTGTATATCTTTTGCATTCAAAACAGTATATATTTCAGCTATCATCAACTCCAATGCAAATGATTTCAATTATTAAAGCACACTTCCAGAATACTGACAATACTACCATAGTATTAGTATCATCAGAACCACAAGGCATAGAATGAAGAAACCAAGCTGTTGCTCAAAGCAGCAACACATTTGCAGTTGCCTTTAAATGTCACTCTCAGAAAGGATGAACTGGCGCTGTATTTAGATGAAAACACTGGTCTGACTTGGAACAGCCTTGCTGATGAAATGTCTCTGACAGTGGCAGGCACAAATGGGGATTTTCAACACAAATCAGACAACTCGAGTAGATAACGAGGGAAGCAGTATACTACACAATACCGGCTATTTCTGGCATTACGCTGTTTATGCAAAAAAAAAAAAAATGCCATTATATATTCCTCATTATGTCCTTTGTATTTTGCATTTAAAGTTTTTAGATCTTCACTGTTTCAAATACCCTTAAAATATTTTTTCCCTCCACATGCACATTATAGAAACTAATCGGCCTAACTAAATATGACAGATTTTTGAACATTTTTACATGCATTCTTCTAATTTTATAAAGTGAAGACTACACACAGTACACAATGAAGGGAAGGGAATATAAGCAATTATACAGCAGTTTGAGATACTCCAGGCTTTTGTATGAGCTTAATTTGAACAAAATGAACAGGACATCTAATAGGCATTGAAATGGAAATGGGAGTACAATGCTGTTGCCTTGCACTTTAACTGTGTGATTATACTGCACAAGCAATATCAGATTAAGTATCAACAATAACAAGATTATTGATTTTTTGGGGGTCAATAAATGTCGTTCGCATATATACTGCAATGCAGCAGTGTAATAACCAGATTGGTTCAGCAGGTGTTTGCCTTGGATTGTGAAATGATATGAACAGCACAAGCTTAGCAGACTAATTGGAAACCACAGAGAATATATTACCCCAGAATAGCAGGTGAGCACAGGCTGAGTGATAGCTGGGTGAGAAACTGAATCATCATTAGGAGCCGACAAGTAGGAATGAAGCCTTGTATAGCAGACAACAGTATGCTGTCTCCTCCAGGCAGATTTTAAAACTGCTACTACTTTTACACACTGTAGTTCCATGTCGTTTTCATCTTGTATATATTTTCTGTATTTTAATCTACTTCCCTTACCTTAAATCTCCACACTCATGAAGGCTACATAACAGCAATATAATGGGCAATAAACAGAGATGACCTACATAAAAGTGGTCAATTGGTACTTAATATGAATTGGCTGCAGCTTTATGAACTTTTATCCTGCCTGCTTCCAGAACCCACCCCTCAATCAGGAATTGAGTCTCCTACTGCATGCATTTTAGGACCTGGGTAACTGGATAATACCCATGGACATCAAACACCACCTAGCAAGGTATTTAAACTAGGAACTGAGGAGGGGAGGGAATCTAAAGAGGCATGTAAAATTCAGGTTAAAGTATCCTGCCATTCCTGCTACCCGCTAAGTAAACACAGAGGTGTATGCTACAGTAACCTTCATCAAATTCCTATTACCCCTGCTCAATCACATGCTCTTGATTGGACCAATTTATGCCTAGGTTTATTTAATGTCAGGTCTCTGTCTAATAAGGCTCCATTAATTAGTGATTTTATTCAGGATTACAACATTGATATTCTCTCTTGAACTGAAACATGGCTTGGACTGAATGACAATGTTTCCCTGACTGAGGCTTCTCCACCTAACTATTCTTTTTTCTAGAAAGCTCGCCCTGCTGGGCAGGAGGTGGACTTGCTACTGTTTTCCGTAGTGAACTTAGAATCAAACAGGAAATTGTTGAAGGCTATTCATCTTTTGAAGTTTTAATCTTGACATTAAACAGTCCATTACCTGTTCATATTGTAATTATTTATCGACCACCTAAGTCAAACCTGCTATTTCTGACTGAATTTGGGATCTGCAATCTATATTGACAGTCAATTATGATAGGATACTTTTATTGGGTGATTTTATCCTTCATGTTGACTGATTCTGATTCTAACTCCTTGGAATTTTTGAGGCTACTGTATTCCTTAGATTATATCCTGCATGTCAAAGGTCCTACGCATAATCGTGGCCATACTTTAGATCTGCTAATTTCTCATGGTTTAGCTGTTAAGAACGTCATAACCCTAGATCTTACTATTTCTGATCATCTTGCCATTCTTTTTGAGGTGAATCTGCCAGTATCTACAAAGACTGTGGACCATGCATTTAAATCCTGGGTAATTAATTGTTCTTCAACACTCTCCGAGTCCTCATCAGTAGATGAGCTGGTTAATACCTACACCACCACCTTAACTGGTGTCTTAGATACTGTAGCGCCAATCAAAACTTGGAGGGTGTCTTTTAAAAAAAGCTCACTGTGGCTCAATGATACAACTTAGAAGATGAAATATGAGGGTCGTAAAATAGAATGGAGATGGCGGGAATCTAAATTGCCTGTTCATTACATCGCATGGAAGGACCACCTGGTTAAATATAGGAAGGCACTAGCGTTGGCTAGATCATCATATTATTGTAATTTAATTGAAAAAAACTAAAATAATCCTTGATTTATTTTTGCTAACCTAGTTAGATTAATTAATCCTTCCTCAATAGTCCTACCCTTGACACTGGCTCCTCTCACAGCTGCAATGACTTCTTAGATTTCTTTAAAAATAAAATACTAGACATCAGAAAGGAGATTCCACAGGCTTTTACCAACTACATCTATTAAGGCTACTATGGGGGCTTTTTCTTTGATTACCTTACAGGAACTGACAGGGCTAGTTCAACATATGAGCACTACTACAAGCTCTCTTGATCCTATTCCTTCAAAACTATTAAAAGATGTTCTTGGTGTTATTAATACTCACATCTTAATTATAAATGGTTCACTTTCCTCCAGTACAGTTCCCTCAGCACATAACGTAGCTGTGGTAAAGTCTATGATTAAGAAACACAATTTGGACCCTAAAGTCTTCAATACCTATAGGCTGATCTCCAACCTACCATTCTTAGATAAGGTTCTAGAGAGATTTATTGCAATTCAATTACAAAAATGTCTAACTCTAATGGTATATTCAAGAAGTTTCAGTCTGGTTTTCGTGCTGCACATAGCACCGAGACAGCCATTGTCAGAGTTGTGAACGATCTGCTGATAAGCTCTGACTCCGGCTTTCCATCAGTATTAATTCTTCTTGAACTAAGTGCTGCCTTTGATACTGTAGACCACTCCATCCTACTGAATTGTCGTGAAAGCACAGTAGGACTGTCTGGCCTTGTCCTATCCTGGTTCAAATCATATCTTTCTGATAGGTTTCAGTTCGTCTCTATTGGGGAGGTAAAATCAGCACTATCAGAAGTTGTCTGTGGTGTTCCACAGGGCTCCATTCTAGGTCCCTTGCTGCTTTCATTATATATGCTGCCGTTAGGTAACATTATCCGCAGACACGGAGTGAACTTCCATTGCTATGCTGATGATACCCAGCTATATGTGTCCCTAAAGCCAGGAATTTCTTCTGCCTGGGTGTTATTAGCTACTTGCCTTACAGGCATCAAGCATTGGATGTCACAGAATTTTCTAATGTTGAATTCCAATAAAACAGAGGTTATGCTAGTGGGATCACAGAAGCAACTAAAAGGAAATGTGGGATTACATGAGCTCAACCCTTGCAGTCTCTCATCAAAACTTAAACCAGAAATTAATAGTTTGGAGGTCATCTTTGATCCTGATCTATCATTTGAGACTCATATTAGGGAAGTTACTAAAGTATCTTTTTACCATTTGAGAAATATAGACAAACTTAGCACAATTATTTCTGTACCTGATGCCGAGAGACTAATGCATGCCTTTGTTTCATGTAGAATTGATTATTTTAATGCACTTTTTTTTGGTGTCCCAAGTTCAGAATACCGCCGCTAGAATTCTGACTAAAACCAGGAAAAGTGAACATATTACCCCTGTTTTGGCCTCTTTACACTGGCTCCCTGTGCAGTATAGAATTGATTTTAAGATTTTGTTGTTAACTTACAAGGCCCTGAATGGATTAGCACCTAGTTATTTGCAGGAGTTACTGACCCTGTATCTTCCAACCCACACTCTGAGATAACAGGATGCAGGACTGCTGGTTATTCCTAGGGTCGACACGGGAGGTAGGGCTTTTTCTTGTAGAGCCCCTAAATTATGGAATGCTCTGCCTTCGTTTGTGAGGGAAGCTGGGACAGTTACAGTTTTCAAGTGAAGACTAAAAACGCACTTTTATCCTAGTGGGTTTTGAGGAGGCAGAGTAGTTCAGTGCTTAAAGTCCAGGGCTTGTAACCAGAAGGTCACCAGTTCAAAACCCACCTCTGCCACTGACTGACTCACTGTGTGACCCTGAGCAAGTCACTTAACCTCCTTATGCTCCATCCTGCGGAAGAGATATTAAATAAAATGTCCTATTGTAAATGACTCTGCATATAATGCACAGTTCACAGCCTACCTCTGTAAAGCGCTTTGTGATGGTGGTCCACTATGAACGGTGCTATATAAAAATAAAGATATTATTATATTATTATTATATTAATGTAAATTTAATATTGCTGCTTTTGTATTACTATGTGTATGCTGTTATTTAAATGGTCTGACTGTGGCAGTTGTATGTGTGACATGCTATACAAATGTATTGTGGTTTGTTCTTTTTTTTCTGCTATGTACTGCACAGTGCTTTGCTATACTTTTGTATGAAAAGCGCTATATCAATGCAATAAATACATAAATAAAAATAAATATTCTGCACACATCTTGGTATGTCAGATGTATGAAGGCCTTGCAAATTAATGAAATGTTATTCGTTTAGCGTTTTTTAGATTTACGTGATGGTAGTATTTTATTTGTTTCATCCTAGCATTAGGATTTTGAAAATGTTAAGTCACAGACCCCAATTTAACACTATACCTTGCCTAAAGTAACATTAGGTAATCTAAGATTAGTGCTAATCAAAGTCTGTGGAGCCACGTGAGGATGAAAAATACCAGGATCAAAATATTATGTTTATGTTTTTTTTTTTCTGTTCTGCATCAGAGATGCTGAGGACAGAATTAGTTTCTACTATTTGGTGCTATTTAATCAAACTTTCATACATACAGTAGGTGAGGTCAGCACTCCCCAAACACACCACTGTGATGACAAAACTGTGAAATTCTGTGTTTCCCTCACTGCTCTGTGAGTGCAGCTCACTTAAACGCCCCATGCCATTCAGTATTGGGCACTAATTCTAAGATGAAACCAACAATCTCATTTCACCACTGACCTGATTCGGATTTTAACCCAGGCCTTCACATGTGAAAAACATGAGACTAGTGATTTAGCCCATCAATCTGGTCCTGTATTTTTTGACTGAATCCACAACCACCTGGTTAGACCCCTTTCTTTCTAGCAGTATAGCAGAGTTGAGTGTTGATAGCTCTGGCAGAACAAGTTTTGCCAGGGCAGTATTTCCTGTCACTGTACCTTCAGAGTGAGAGAGAAGTTGCTCTGGATCGCTTTACTAACTCCCGTCTCATACAGCTTCTTCCGCATGTGACTTTCTGCTGCATCCCCACTATGCCCAGATTGGTATCCTAGCAATGACTTCAGCATCATTTCAAAGGTATCGGCTGTGAAGAAAAAGAAAAGATAAGCGTCAATCAGGAGAGCTCTCTGTCTCGTACCTTTTCTTTTGAGCACAAACAGCTGGTTAAAACATTAGCTGATATTGCTGCATCAATAAACTAATACTGCATATTTTAAAACCACTGTGGAATGATACATTACAGTGGCTAAAACATTTTTGCTATATGTTGTGTGTGTGTACATCAAACACATTTATATGGTGCTTGAAAGTTTACAAATGAAAACAGCATTTTCATTCGTATATAACAGCATTATAATGCACTGCACGTCATCTGTTAATCATCATTTGACTCACAGGTCCTATTGGGGTTGATGTGCTGTTTGAGGAGGTCCATTGAGCCAAGACTGACCACCAGACGTCTTCCAAACCAAAAGGAGGCAGCAGGCCCATATCGCTCATGCAGGTTTACCAAGAACTCGTGAAGACTGCCTTTGTTCACAATGTCCGGGAGGTTTCCATCTCTGCACACACATACAGGGCCGCATTAACACAGTGAAGTATTGGGAAGGAAATGTGACACAATTCAGCTATTACATATACAGGATGTGTGGAGGGATATACTGATGGATTTATACAGACAGAAGCACACAATGCAACTTCATTCTAAGGGGTGTGCAGAAATTGGGATTTCAAATTGTCTTCAACCCTTTTATCAATCTTGCGAGTCACAGCTGAGTTTGTCATTAGACAATATGTGATGTGTTAAATAGCAGGGTTGGGGTCAATTCATGTTTTTCCATTCCAATTCCACTTCCTTTTTAAAATAAATTCCCAAATCCAATTGCAATTAGCAGTATTCTGTTAAACTGAGCTTCTCACAGTGGCAACACATTACTTAAATTGAAGTCACTGTTAGTCAATTAAGTTGGCTTCAAATGAAAACAGTTGAACAATCACAATAACTATTGTGATTTGGAATTGTAAATTGATTTTAAAAAGGAACACTAGCCAAGGAGGTGTTTTTAAAAAAAAATAATCCCATTCAGAGGAATAACAATTACAACACTGGGATGCACTATGCCAGATGCAAAGAAAAAAATAAAGGTGAGAGTTAAACCACAATATTTTAGTGTTTTAGCACATCTCTGTATAACCCATGCATTTCATACTTACTTTTCATCTGTTGGGGTAATTCCAGGAATGCCAGAAGCTTGTCTAGAAGCCTAAAAAAGAGAGAGGCTGATTGGACTGATGTCATCTCTCTCCCTTCCTAACTACAGTCACACCTGCAAATAATTTCAGCCAACTGAACACCACCATTGACCCTGGCCCCAGTTATTGTGACTGTCCTTGTTCTACTGCTGATTGGAGATTTAAGACAAATATATATAACAAACAAAAACACAATACTGAATACCCCTGCATAAGAGTTCATTTTACTGTACTTGTGGGACATGACAGTGAATTCATCATATTTGTTTTTCACGTGTCCCTTTGCTATGCTATATTGCAGTTCTAAATCATTTTCACAAAAAAAAAAAAAACAGGCGATTGGGGGGGGGGGGGGGGGCTACCGTGCAAAAACCCGACATTTAAAAGTGAAGTACATTTGGGTTGCAAAAACATAACTAGTTAGTCATCTGAACATGGGGAGCACTGCCCATTACTACACTGAACTGCATATGAACAAGGGGAGCACTGCCACTACACTGAACAAGGGGAGCACTGCCACTACACTGAACAAGGGGAGCACTGCCCATTACTACACAGAACTGCATCTGAACAAGGGGAGGACTGCCCACTACACTGAACTGCATCTGAACAAGGGGAGGACTGCCCACTACACTGAACTGCATATGAACAAGGGGAGCACTGCCACTACACTGAACAAGGGGAGCACTGCCCACTACACTGAACAAGGAGAGCACTGCCCACTACACTGAACAAGGAGAGCACTGCCCACTACACTGAACAAGGGGAGCACTGCCCACTACACTGAACAAGGGGAGCACTGCCCACTACACTGAACAAGGAGAGCACTGCCCACTACACTGAACAAGGAGAGCACTGCCCATTACTACACAGAACTGCATCTGAACAAGGGGAGCACTGCCCACTACACTGAAGTGCATCTGAACATGGGGAGCACTGCCCACTACACTGAACAAGGAGAGCACTGCCCATTACTACACTGAACTGCATCTGAACAAGGGGAGCACTGCCCACTACACTGAACTGCATCTGAACATGGGGAGCACTGCCCACTACACTGAACTGCATCTGAACATGGGGAGCACTGCCCACTACACTGAACAAGGAGAGCACTGCCCATTACTACACAGAACTGCATCTGAACAAGGGGAGCACTGCCCACTACACTGAACTGCATCTGAACATGGGGAGCACTGCCCACTACACTGAACAAGGAGAGCACTGACCATTACTACACTGAACTGCATCTGAACAAGGGGAGCACTGCCCACTACACTGAACTGCATCTGAACATGGGGAGCACTGCCCACTACACTGAACAAGGAGAGCACTGCCCATTACTACACTGAGCTGCATCTGAACAAGGGGAGCACAGCCCACTACACTGAACAAGGGGAGCACTGCCCATTACTACACTGAACTGCATCTGAACAAGGGGAGCACTGCCCACTACACTGAACTGCATCTGAACATGGGTAGCACTGCCCACTACACTGAACTGCATCTGAACAAGGGGAGCACTGCCCATTACTACACTGAACTACATCTGAACAAGGGGAGCACTGCCCATTACTACACTGAACTGTAGCTGCTGTGGCAATACTAATACTTCCAGGTGCAGAGGTTTCTTAAGAGAGGCTTAAATATGCAACTACATTTTAATAAACTTGGTGGGCGTAGTAGTAAAGTTGTATTTTGGCAGTCTGCATGTAGGCTAAATGATTTTCTCAGGAAATAACATAATGAAAATAATCTCGACGACATGCATGTTTTATTTACACTAGATTAAATAATGTTTTTAGCATGGACAAAATACAGACATTTAAGTTTTCAGTACTAGTACAGAATGCCAATTTTGAATGTAGAAAAACATACGTCACTCTTATTTCCTTACCGGGTATAAATAGAGAACAGCGCTGACGAGGATAATTAGGAAAGTAACTGCAAATATTACAAAGTCCAGCATGTTGGTTATCTTTTGCTTTTGCTTTAAATCAACAGTTACAACTTTTAAACGGTCGCCCTGTAGATAATTGTTTTGTTCCTCACTTGCAATCCTGCCAACACCACGTCTACGAATCAGCACCTCCAAAATCGACAAACCGGTCTGAGAGGAAGCAGACAATATTAATCAATCTCAGATGCAGCACAAAGAAGAGCAGAGTACCAGAAATCTTTATAGGTCGGAATGTCACCAAGATTTAGAGGCTGAAAATATCCATTCATGATAGTCACAATGAAATATAATAAATATATGCTTTTGAAATTTAAAGAACAAAAAATATGTGAAATATTTAGGGATACTTAACCAACTGATGCAAAAAGAAAAGTTTTTTTTTTTTATCCCTTTCTAGAATGTGTAGCCAGAAGCTAAGCAACTCACACACAGATGGTGCATGCACAAATAAAAAAAGAAATATCAAAGTACAATAAAAAATATACATATATGAAGCAATATATAATCATTGGACATTATAAAGAAACATGTATTCCTATAATGTATATATTACAGTTCAAATATGAACACATGCGACTGCATCTAGGTTCATATGATGGTACATTATAATTTATGAACACACATGCAAAATTATATGAATGTCATTTGATTGTTTATGTTTTATGTATAATATGAAATGTGATTTTACACTAATTTGACACCTCTCCTATTGGATCCTATATGCATTTTGAATAATTTTGATAGTACTGTTTCATATAACGACTGCATTTAAGAAAAAAAAAAATTTCAATGAATACATTTCTAATAAACAGGTTACTTGCTAATTTGTAGCTCCGCTTCACCTTAAGCGGGTCTGGTCAACCTGCTCCTGATAAATATATTTCAGTAAGGACACCTTTATACCAGCACAACAGTAATCTTTTCAAATATGTGGTATTTTGTGTTATTATTATTATTATTATTATTATTATTATTATTATTATTATTATTATTAATTTATTTGGAGCTAAACAATGTATTCCCTTTATAACAACAATTAATAACATCATTTGTAAATACGTACTGTAGGAGTTTCAGGGCTTGATCATTTAAAGAAGCGCATTCTAATAACATTGGAATTAGTTATGCAAATGTACACAAGACATAAATGGAAGACAAATATTTGTTAATATATGGCTCTTTTATATGTTATATGTAAACAGAGCAACATTTCTCCAGTGTATAGGATTGTGTATGAAAAAAAAAGTGTGTTCATATTATGACAATTTATAGTTTTATTTAACATATTTATTTCTTTGAACGTTACGGTTTGTATTACCTTATGTTGCAAATACCAATTCTACAAAGGAGACATGTCTTGTCTAATATCATCACAACATGTACCAAATGGAAAAAGGTTATGCCCTTTTTGTTTGCGTTTTGCTTCAGCTATACAGCTACAATGTGACTATAACCTCCTTCTGTGGTGCAGTATGTAGTTGCAGGAGCATGCCTGTTTAGAGGCTACAGGGCTTTTTGTGGGCTGTTAATGTCATCGTTTTTTATTTTAAAAAAATGCTGTAAACAGTTATCAATTAAGATTTATAGCGTCACAAAACAACATCCTTCCACAACATTGAATATTACCTTTTTTACCCTTTTAATGTAGCATTCATTTGACTTAAGCTGGTGTCACAGATCTTATTTTCTCAGATTTACACCAGGGTTAACCTAACACAACGTTAACATATATTTCAAAACCCACAATAATTTCTTCACATTATCCTCAAATATTTATTAGGCGAGTAACTGAGACTCATGTCTGTCCCCAGTGGATCATGTACAATCATATCATTGCTCTTATGGTGTGACTGGGCCATTAGGTTCAGTCAATATCATATTAAAGTCCATGTATTATGCATAAATGTTATGGATGCACTCATGTTTCTATTGCTATACTGGGAATATGAATGTAGGTGTTAAGTTTCTTCTGAATTTTTCCTCCAGGAGCTTGTGTATGTATATTATATGAATTATATGGATAGTCCATCTACTGACCTATTTCGCAAAACTCACATTTGCAATCTCTTTACCAAATGGTCTTCAATGGCAATGCAGTGGCATTGCAGTGGTTCATTACTAAGGGGCAATGATCAAGGGAATCTATTGTGATATGAGTAGAAAATTGTACCACAGTTTTTTTTTGGTATATTAAAGGTATCATAATAGTAAGTCATTCCACAGTATTATTCCACTCTCCCCCCACATGTTTGCACCCCTGCATATGTTCATATAGTGTGTCTCTGTTTCTTTTAGGTGTGAAATGTCTTTAAGTAAAGAGGAAGAAATTCATTTTGATGTGTGATGCAGATATTCAATGGGATGTGGCCGCCCAATTTAACTGAAAACTTCCTAATCGCATAATGTACGATATTGCCTGTGATGCCTGACTTGTGACACCTCTGTTGCAAACAGATATGGGGGATTTGAAAAAATACCATTGAATGACCCTATTATGAAACAATTTACACTGAAAATCCATTGCAGTATTATGGTATCACTACTGTGCTGCTGTATCACATGCATTATTAATTCCAGATTCATTGTGTTGCCATTTTGCTGGCAATGCTGTGGTCTGCAATCAGTACTTTCATGGTTTTTTCAGGGTAATGCACTAATGTTATACTGGTATCCCAATGAGTATACCCGTAGACTGCCAATGTTCTGCAAGAGCAAAGGAAAAATGAGGCTCAAAATCCCTGTATGGCAGCTTGAGCTCCTGACAGATCGAGGGTTGGTACAATGCCAGTCATACACCAAGCTGCACTGAGATATAGTATTCTCAGGGAACATATGACTCAGGTACGTGAAATCAGCTAGACAATACATTTAAAATATCTGCCAAAATTCTGTCAGGATAGCTCAGATGCAACGTCCACAAAGTGTTTAAATTATTCTGCAGGGACACCTGATCATTGGGGGTGAAAATCTGCAACATCAGTAAAATCTTGGGTACAGAAGAGCACCTGCTATCATGCCTCATTCAGAGTCTTTGATTCTGCAGATTTTATTGTAAACTAACATATGCTTAAGGACTTATATACTTCACATTTGATCATGTGACATATGTTTTCTATTTTGCATAACATTCCCTTATGATATGCTAACTTTATTTTCAAATAAATCTTAAACAAATAGCGCATACAGGCTCTTAAGCATGAACTTATTGAAGCATTTACTTCTGCTTTTCATAGACTAAGCAATTTGCCTTTCGTTCTGTCTATGAAATGAAACAGCAATTTACTCAATAAAAGACAATTAAGTGATGAATGCTAGAATGCTTGGGATATATGAAGCAATGATTTCATTTACATTATTGGTTGGTGCCCCAATCTTTTTTTTTTTTTTTTTAATTTAGTCGTTGCCAATTATTTGTATTATTTTCTCCCAATTTGGAATGGCCAATTATTTTTAGGCTCAGCTCACCGCTACCACCCCTGGGCTGACTCGGGAGGGCGAAGACGAACACTGTCCTCCAAAGCGTGTGCCGTGAGCCGACCGCTTTTTTTCACACTGCGGACTCACCATGCAGCCACTCAAGACCTACAGTGTTGGAGGACAACGCAGCTCTCGGGCAGCTTACAGGCAAGCCCGCAGGCGCCCGGCCAGACTACAGGGTGTCCTCAGCTTACAGTGAGCCGAGGACACCCTGGCCGACCTAGCCCTCCCTCCCCCCGGGCGATGCTCGGCCAATTGAGCGCCGCCCCCTGGAAGCTCCCGTCCTCGGTCGGCAAAGGAATAGCCTGGACTCGAACTCACGACGTCCAGACTATAGAGCGCATCCTGCACTCCACGCGGAGCGCCTTTACTGGATGCACCACTCAGGAGCCGCACTGTGCCCCAATCTTTTTTTATGTAGATCTTTGGTCTTCACAAAATAGTATAATGGATTATGAATACTATAGATTCAGTAACTACAGCAAGAATACACAGAAATAAAAATAAAAGATACACATTAATTTTCGTGGTTATTCCTGACAAATGTAATGACAATAGCAATATATCAATTGTAAATTTAATGTTAAACTTTCTCTAAGGTTAGAGAGCATGTTGAAACACAAGGATAAACTCAAACCCCTTTTTAGGACAAGCGTGAAATGTTTTATGAATAACAAACCTTATTTTAACACAACAGGCTATATACAGAACAGTGTAAACACCTTGTCACGTTGAATCAGTGTTGTTCTGACAGTGTTAGGCAGGTGTTGCAGCATTATTTAGATTCCAGTACTTACTCAAGATAACATGTTTTTGAAAAGTATGCCAAAATGATTCCTTTGACATTCAAAATAAAGGCCAGGAAAGCAAACTACCAAATTAGCTTGAATGAATGTTTAATGTAACAAAAGATTTGTCAACTGTAAAATTGTTTTATTTTGCTAAATGGGTGTTTCTTGCAGGATAATCAATTTTGATTACATTTTAAATAATATGTTGATAAAGAGTATTCCTACTTTGTGCAGATACCGAACAGTCCTGCCTTGCATAGGAAACATTATATTATTAATTGCTTAGCAGATGCCTTTATCCAGGGCAACTTACAATTGTTATAAGATATCACATTATTATTGCATACAATCACCCATTTATACAGATGGGTTTTTACTGAAGCAATCTAGGTAAAGTACCTTGCTCAAGATTACAGCAGCAGTGTCCCCCACCAGGGATTGAACCCACGATCCTCCGGTCAAGAATCCAGAGCCCTAACCACTACTCCACGCTTGTCCCTCACTGACTTACTACAACACAAATATTTAGTGCTTCCTTTCCTCCTATCTTAATGAGATTTTCCAATATTAACTTCATGATGTAGATTCAGGACTGATTTAGGCTCAATTTTGAGATTTCTCAAACAAGACTGTGTAACAAGAAGTACCTCCTGGCTGAAAACAAACAACAATGCATTAACTTAAAGATGCTGACTGTTTGCAGATACCTACAGTACTACTTCCATTTGTGGACTGTTGGCTTGATAAGCTCAGACATCTCAACTGTATCTCAAATACTGGAGAGCTTCATGAATTAAATAACAATGATGTGAGACTCAAAAATGTATAGACCCACTACTACAAGTGGTAATGGATTGACCCATAAATCACTTATCTTAGATTAACAAGGGTCACGCCACTATGGAACTCAGTTATATGAGATGCATCTAGGATGGTTTTCTAAACTAAACTGTGTAAATCAATGTTGGAATAAAGAATGATAAATATATATTTTTTAAAAAATCTCATATATTTAATAATTTTGTGATATACAGTATAAGAAAATACATATACATAACTTGTTCAAAACTCTGGAAAATAATCCTGTAACAAACGTCCTGGAATTTTTTTGCCCTGTACTTAAGAGACGTAACCCCAATCAATGGGATATTTGATATTAATACTGGATACATTTACAGAACAATAATAAAATAAACAATACTATTTGTCAGCAGAAAAAATATGCTTGTAAACATATGTCCCAGGATAACAATTTATACTGGAAATCTTGTAGAACAATGCTTTTTCTAGATCACATTTGTAAAGCCTTTTTCAGTGGGAACTTTTAGCATGCAGATATGTTTTATGTTTAGTTGTATATCTATTTAATAATTATCAGTGGCTTTTTAGGACTCTGTCTTGGAGAACGCTTTATGATACTTGGACTATTTAGGTGCTTATTTTAGACATTGCATCCAAAGAACATGGGTTTGGCGTGTTTGAACATTCTTATAGGATTATTCTTTAATTCTGGATTAGCTAGTAAACAAAAGTATACCATATTACAGTTACAATTATTTTTAAAAAAGGGAGTTTTTGCCAATGAATACATTTTGTTTGTTTTACTATTCAAACATTTGTCTGAGACCTAAAAAAAAAAAAAGACTAGTTAAATTTAGCCTGTCACAGAGATTATTCCCTGCTTTCTGATCAGCAGCCAGCCACATGTACACACTTCAATGATGTCTTGTCTCTGCTCCCATTAGACTAACAAAGAATATTTTTCCTTCCAAACATGAATTAGGGCATGCTGGTCTAGTGTGATCCTTTTTTTAATACATCTTAAGAACAAATTGACTTTATACCTTCCTTCCTTTGTTTGTTTATCTTTCAGCTAGTTTTACCACCAGTGGAGTGTAGCAATACAAATCACATTTTACAGGTTTGTAATTAATGTACATGTCACTGGACTGTTTGACATCATTCATTCTCTCTATAATGTATTGTTTCAGTTTAAAAAAAAAAATTTGCAAGTTAAAATTACTGCAGTTCACAATTCCCAAAAGCTTTAAAGCCTACAGTCTGATATTGAAGTTCCTAGTGTTTTGGGAAATACTTCAGGCTTGAGTTTCTTTTTATTCTTCTGGTTTTGGGTATTCTTCCACTTTCATGGCAAATATGATATCTATTGAGGGCAAAAAGAAAAAGAAAAGCTAATTGTACTGAGAGAGGTACAATAATACATAATCTTACCATAGAAGGTAGACAATATACAAAAGATAGACAAAACTTGGCTTCCAAGAATAAAATAAATAGTCAAATAGGCAAAGCACAATTGAAGACCAACAAACCAACATAGCCGACAAACAAACAGAATCAGTCAATTCTTGAAGTGTTTGCAGCCTTTTAATCACAAATTGTCTGCAACATGTGCAGAGGGATAAGGTGGCAGATTGTACTATATGGTGAAAATACAGATCTCTTTCACCAGTGAGGTATATGTATACAAAGTGACTTCATGGACACCTTGAGTACAATCTGCATCTGTCTAGTAGTTTTAAAGAAATCATCAAAAACATGGTGTGACAGGCAGATCCCTGTCGCTGGTTCATGGAGTGTGTGTGTGCCTTTGAGAAAGCAGCTGCGACGTGCAACAGGAGACGCGTTGCTAGGCGACCAGTTGAGCAGTGGCCTCGCCCTGCACTGAGCTGATCGAGAGGCCTGGATTGGCTGGCGGCGTGGAGCTCAAAGATGGCTGCACTACAGCTCGGTGCTACTGCAATGCCATTGACACACAGAGGGCGCTGAGTGAGAGCTTTTGTTTGCATCAAAGAGCGGAGCGTCCACTCCGCAGGACAACTACGAAACCCTTCCATTCCAAGACGGTGATCATGAAGGCATTGCCCAGCCGAGGCCGTGTGAAGACAGGAGTCTCTGTGAGAAAGCCAGGTCTCTGGGAGCCTAGAAGTAGGTCAATTTAGGGGATGTTGATCCCACCACAGTATAGAGAGGGTTACGTAGAGTAACAGGTTCCTGGAGCGGTATGTTCCTTGTAGATAACACTTGTGTTGTAAATAAATCTGCGAGCCTGTGTGCCGTGTTAACACCAAAGCTCTGTGTCTGTCTCAGTATTATTCAGTGACGACCCACACATGTAACACATCACCCTGCTACACATGGGTAGTATAATTTGATTATATGGGTGTATTGACATTTAAAAGGGAACCAAACTAGTAAATTAGTTACCTTCAGTGAAATCCATTTCTGGTCTGGTAGAGAGGAAAACCCAGGCTATTCCAACCAGGAGGGCCACCACCAGATTGACTGCAATCCAGGGCTGGAGGATCTGTTGCTCAGAGCCAGAAGGCCTGGGTTAGAAAGAAAGAAAGAAAGAAAGAAAGAAAGAAAGAAAGAAAGAAGGGTAATCACAGTAAAACAGAAAGAATGCTAAGAAAACAGCTAAACTGTGCTCAATGAAAAAAATAATAATACTGGGCACGAAAATGTATTTCATAAGGAAATAGTCTCTTATTGGATCTATTTTAAATCCATCAGTTACAGTATCCCTAGGATTGCATTTTAATTATGTTGTCGCTATTCTTATAACGGATTTACCAAATAACAAAAACTATGATAACCCGTGCACGATTATTTAATGCTAACACTACATAAAATACCAAAACCCATCAGTTATCTTGAATCCTAGGGCTTGTGAAAGGCTGAAGTGTCAAGGAAGACATCATGCATAGATCCTGGCCACTAACAGTATGCAAACCTCAATTATAATATTATAATTATAATAATGTTAATGCATCCATAAATAAGTACCCTTAATATGAAAATACACTCATGTTATTGTAATAGATTTTTTGGGGTGTGCTTGGTCCAAGGAGAGCAGTACCAGTCCCCACTGTATATTTAACAAGAACTTTGCAGAAGAGATGAAAAAAATATAAGTTAAAAAAGTGCTGAATTCTTTTTTACCATAGGGTGTCATTGGCAGACTGTGATGTGTAAAGGTTTATCCTGTCGCTGGTCATTTGTTGACTTAAAGACAGAATCAAAGCAACAAAATACACTATAAAGAGAAAGCAAAAAATAAAACAAAAATATTTAGTTAGGCAGTGTCAATTATTCAGAGTTACTTACAGAAAGAGGCCAGGGCTGCAGGGTCTAGTGTCAGAAAGCCACGCAGTGCCATAGACATCTTGGCCAGGTTAACTCTAGAATTACAAGCACACCCAGATACAGAAACAAAGCAAATGAAAATAACTCCTTCTTATTCTTTCAGGTTCTCACACAGAAGATAAATGACTGCTTGCAAGTCCAATTAAGAAACCGTTAAATCCAGAAGGCGTTTAATGATATGCCATAAATAATGTCAATTTTTTTATTAAGAGCAGATTTCCTTTTACAGTAACTATTCACCGATTTAGATTGAAGTTAGGTTTGCTATATGAAAAAGGTATGCTAACTGTATTCACTCCTAGCTGTATGCTAACTGTATTCACTACTATTTAAGCCACTTGTACTTTTATCTTAAACTTTCAGATCAGATATACAAATCTCATCTTTCCCAACATTTCCTGTTTTGGTGCAAACATTTTCTTTCTCTAACCACCACTGCATTTCTTTCTTCAGCACCAATTTAGATTGTGTTTACAGGGTTGTAGGCGGTGACCCAAATAGCTCATTTCATTAAGACACACCAAAATGCATTCGGTTTTATCTGACCCAAGTTCAACTCTAGGGCACAGCAATAAAAAAGTAATCCTATCAGCAGAAAGAAAACAGAACACAGCAATAAAAAAATCCCAGGCAATGAAACTGTCAAATTAACATGAAAAGATTGATGGGCTTTTGGGACAAGCTCAGTGAATTCTTTAATCGGGATGCTAGCAAAGCTGAAAGGAAATGGAAAAGAAGCACATGACCTAGAGTTCCATATTACTTTGATATTGGCAATTTGAAATCAGGACAGCCTATATATTGAAGTTGCTCAGTAAACTATAGCACCCTATAATTGTTTGTTTGTGAAATCATTAGCAAGCCATTAAATCAGTACTTCTGTTTCACCGCTGACAGCACATGGGAAGTAGTACCTTATGCATTACTGCACTGCAGGGCATTTGGTCCTTATCAAGAGCAAAACATTTATTTTGGAATGGGCCACACAAGTTAAGATAAATAACTATTTTTACTCTATTTTTTTTACGTATGGGATGGAAATGCACTTGAAGTTGTATTTAGTGTCTTTTATTCCCACATGAATCAAAAGCACTTTACAAATACAGGGCAGCAACTTAAGCGTAGCCACCTGCAACCAACAGAACTGATTTCACATGAGCTTCCCATTTCACAGACGAGTGATCCAACTTCAATATTTATAGCAGAACTTTGTGAATGACCTCCATACCTGTCAAATGCAGATATGGTGCTGACAGCCAGCAGGAGGTAGAGCAGGGACTGTGCTGGATAGGCCAGAGTCTTGTACTGTTGTAACAGGTTCAGGAGGGTAGTGAGCTGGTTTCCAGCCAGCACGTACACCACAATGATATTCCACACAGCGTATCCGGCGAGGAACCCGTGAGAGAACAGACCGATCACTCTGAAAAGCACACAGCAGCAGCAAGCTGCCTCTGTCAGTGAACACATCTCCTCCAGAGTGGGAAGAGCTTGGCAGAGTGTACAAAAATGAATGGAAATCCCTGAAATATCTATAAAAGGACTATAAATTACACTTTGGCTCAACCCAAGAGGTAAAAATCAACCACCATGCTAAAAATATTATAATTACCCTAACAATTATTTCTATTTTGACCGAGGCCCTGCAACCTTTGCACAGGTGGTTGATTCATACCTAAACAAAATCCTGTTTTTGCCTCTCCACTATTAAGGCTGTCTATTACTTACTATTATTAATAGTCATTTACCTTGCAAATGTACTTGCTGGATTTCTGTAAATTGGGCAAATATGAAGTAGAACACAAAAGAGCATCTGATAAATGCATAATTTATGCTCATCATTCAAGGTTTAATCCTAAATACACAACAAGCTTTTCCGAATTTTGACATACCAACATAAACAATTGAACAGATCCCTTAAAGGGCACTGGACTCACCTGAAGCCCCGGTGCACGCTTAGTGCCACATCCCTTGTTGTCCACAAGGATTTCACCTCCATGTAATCATCTGCTTGTTCAGTAGGTTTACTCAGCTCTGACCTGTCCGCAGCTTGAAATCGCCCTGCCAAAAAAACAAAAGAAACAGGTTACAATCCAGGAAAAAACAAGTGGAATATGTTATTCAACAATATGCAGTGAAGCAAGGCAGTGACAGCAATATGGATTGTTCAGGCAAAGATGCATCAAAGTTTAGGAAAGGACAAAAATACAAAAATCAATCCTTTCTTCCACCACAAGAAAATGACAGTACTCACGGTTTCTTTCCACAAACACTTTTCCCACTGGCTGGCTGTTGCTGATGGGAGCTGTGAAAAGAGCGTGCGGTGAAATGGGCGGCTGGACATCAGTGATGATGTCATCCTCTTCCACTCCAAGCTCATTGGCGTACTGGAGATCAGCGGGGTGGGTTTTTCTGAAGAAAGACTGGAATGTTTTATCTACACAAAGGGGTAAGTAGAGATTTCTAAAAGGAAGCTGTCATTAAGAATATAAAGAGTTAAAAAAAAAAAAGTATCCACCGATCAGGAAGCTCCATTCCAAAGCAAATTCTGAATATCGGGCATAACCATGGTAGTGTTGAAGTTGTTTCAAATGTTCCCGATGTGGTCAACTATAAATGGTAATGCTCTCCAATTAGGGCTATATAGCTTAATTAAGTTTGCTTGAAGGTGAAGCAAGGAAGGTAGTACAGTAAGAGGGTCCTGCTGAAAGAAAATAGCTGTATTTGTTAGAGGAGGCTATTTTTATCACATGAGTTTCAAAGAGGGAAATTGTATATAGAGGAGGATCAGCAGTTCAGTGGTTAAACATGGCTGTACCGATTGTTTTATGAAGTGGTTGTACTCACTTGGTTCTCTTCTGTGGCTTGCGGATCACTTCTTCCTCATCCGGATTGTCTACACTATTGTCATTCGGCGTCTCCATCTGCATGGAGGGTTCTGATGGGGTGTTCTGCATAAAGGACGTTTCAGACTCTAAAAGGGAAACATCTATATGATCAAGTCAGTCTAATAATACAGTACTACTCGTGTGTTATAACTGTACATGATGTGACATTTCTCCATCACTGGTTCATTCTACTTCAATAACAATATTCTAATATTACAGTGCTGTTTGTAATTTACTTAATGAGGATTGGCATTGTTTTGGATAAAAAGCATACGCTACATATAAGGTTCCTCTATCCAATTAATTTGCTAATATCAGAAACACAAAGTCCATGATTTGGAAATAGTGCAAGACTTTCAGTGGAATCTGGCTGTTGAAAAGTACCAAACAAGATATTTGTAGTGGGAGATAATGAAAGGTTGTGGTAAGTGGTATTTGTTTTGCAATATATCCACTGACTACAGCCAGCCACAGAGGTGAATGGTTATGCTAGCTGAGTTAATAGTGAAATCTATTATCAGAAAACGATTCATTTTGGTTTTGTTAAGCAACTTCTAAAAGGCTGAGAATAAATTAAATGTTTTATCGGTATTAATTTTTAAATGTATTCTGAAATACATTTATCTTTTTCACTTTTTTTACCTGACTCTTCAGGGAACTCTTTGCTTTCTAATTATCTTCACATATTTATATCGTTGCATGAATCCTAATTATGACAGTAAAAAACAGGAACTTTTATTTGATAAAATCATCCTGGTAAACAGGAAAACAAATGACCAAGCCAAAGAAACACAGTGATAGTTCATTGTGCAGAGAATTCTTTACAAGTCAAACGATTAAACTGAGATGACTCATCACCAGGGTTAATCAGTGTGTTTTGCCCCTGAAATGATTGAAGACAGTAATTATAAGGACCAGGCATAACGGCATAGATGCATCTTTACCTATAGTGATTACTGTATTATAATGAATCTGAGGAAAGCATTCTATTTCTGTAAAAATTAGAAAATAATGTTTCCTGTATTAAGCTCTGTATTCAATGTCCTCTTTGCAGGTAACAGACATGAATGAATTCTAAACATCCTTTAATAAGAACTACATAGCTATCCACAAGGCTAATGATTAAAAAGTTTCAAATACTCTCATTTCCTATTACCTTTATGTATTTCTGTAGCATATAAATCTCAATTACGATGACAAAAAGAGCACTATGGTTGATAAATGGATCTTGTTAAATCACAAAAAAGTGTACAAGTTAAATTAACTGTGTGTTTACCTGCCTTACCTGTAAAGCAAACAGAGATTATTCTTTAATGCAAACTAATTAACCCTGTTTGGGTTCAGATTTTACCTTTCAGTTTTAAGTAAGTAATCATGAAAAGGTACTTCCTGGATTTCTTCAGGCTTCTAAAATAAGTCATACAGGATGGCTTTAAATAGAGAAATGAGTCATCAGTGCTAATCAGCTGGATGTCATTCTGAACCAACATACGAAAACGAATTACATGACTTAATAATCTTAACTATGAAGGTACTGGACCCGTCTGGCTCTCTTACCGGGTATTTGCAATGACTTTTTCTTCTTTCTCTTACGCTGTGGGGGCATGTCCGGAGGTTCTGGGGTCAGAGGTTCTTTGCTTTCTGAATGTCGCCAGCTGCCAGGCTGCATTATAGACTCTTATAGGAGAACAAAAAATAAATTGTATATTTTATAATATCTGTAAGCCATTGGTGAGTTTCGCGATTTCAAAGGGGTTCTGAATCACAAGCTATTATTTGAATGGTTTAACTACTGCAAGTGTACAAATAAGCCAAGCGTTCACAACTAAAACCTTAAGCACAAATATTGATGTTAAAGCCCATAGCAGGTTACTTATAATTTACTGATATAAACATGCTTTTTCAGTGTATTCATTATTACAGTTTGCATGGCTATAATATTCAGTTTACCTATGATCAAAAGAAATCCTGGAAAAGAAAGGCCATTTGGCTGATCAAAGCTTAATAATTGATATGCATCAAATTAAACAGCACTACATAGGTACTTGCAGCATGTTTTTTGAAAGATAAATGTGATTTGTAGTTGATATGAATACATAGTCGATCATCAATGATCATTTTTATACACATCCTACAAATTAGCCCACCACAAAGATCTGATGTATCATGATTTGTACCATATCATGATCATTACACCAATGGCCACCACTAGCACATGGGCAATATACAACTGATTCTTGAATGACCCAGGTACACCAAATTGATATATCTTTGAATTAAAAAGTGCTTCCTACCTTCTGTCTTACCTATTCCATTGCTTGTTTTGAACGTTTTCTTTTTAGGCTTGCCTAGTGGCATCTCATCTGTTGAAACTAAAATGAACATATTTCAAAATATATTTTTAGATATGAAGTAACAATTTGAAAATACAAATGCAAACCCTGGTGCTAACTTATATTTAAAAAGCACAATTAGAAATATGCTTTTTAAATAAAAACAAATTTTAAAAGATTGAACAGACATTTTATAATACACATTGTAAAAGGTGTGAATTGTGGAGGGGAACTAGTTTGACATACCCTATATTGTACACCAGTATTAAAAGTTACTTAGAATGCCTGGATTCCTTGTTGGATAAAGAAAGACCTTAAGTTAAAACTATTTTTTTTTTATTATAAGATTTAATCTCCAAATTCACATGATCAAATATCCATAATCTAAAAGTAGACTTACCTCCAGTGTCTTGGCTTTATTTGCCAACAGTGGGCATGAAAAGAAAAGATAGAGACATACAATCAAGATGATATTTAGTTTTTTAAAAGGACTTAAAAGAGCAATCTCTTATCTGAAAAGCAACAGCCCTTACAACCTACATGAATGCAAACGTCACATATTATAACTTTAATACAGTATGTCAACCAGATCCTATGGTTGTGTACAGTCTGTACAGTAAGGCACGGTACAATTCATGCCAATTAAGGCACTTGATAAGCAGACTGAATTACAATAGTGCAATCATAAACATTTAAATTTAATTTTAAGCAGACTCAAGTGCCACCACAATATTGCTTACTATAAAGATATTGATTTAAAACTACACATTTGTCCACAGCCTTTGACTTAAAGAATGTTTTAAAAATATAAAAGGTATCTATTCTTTCTCAACAAGCATGGGATTCAATCTCTTATAAATCCAGTATGTCCTCAATTTTGTAGATACGGTAAGTGCACTGTTCTCTCTGAATTCTGTTGCAGTTAAACACATTCAAGACTACAGCATTTTCACAAAATGGCCACAACAGAGTTCATTTGATTATTTAATACTAGCAATGTAATTGCCAACCTGATATAATCAGTACAATCCAACAATATCCAGTATTTAAGGAACTTGGTAAATGCTGTATTTGTAAAATCATATTTTCGTGAGATGTGGAAGTCTTGCACTGAAAGTACAACCTCATCCATCTGAAGTTGTAAGTGGTTTAAGACACAGACGCTCCCACTATAGACCTATCCTCATTTGGAAAAAGCTGTACATAGGTCTAAATGTAGAGAATGTGGTGCAATATTTTTTTAAATTGTATAACTCAGTATTTTCCCAAAACACTTTATCCAGCTAAAGTCATTTGAATCTGGCTTCTTTTGTTGAATTAAATATGCAGTTGTATAAAAAAAAAGGCTGACTAAATATTATTAATGTACTGTACCTTGGCATTGGTGGAAGGGCACGATGCTGGTGCTGAAAAATAATTTTAAAAAAAATTAGTTATAGAACTAAACAGTAACAGAATTCATAGACTGATGGATGTAATTTTGTAGAATATGAGGAATTATTTAAAAAGAAAAACAATAGAACACTACATTTTACAAAACAACATCCAATTTTTAGAGACATGAAGTGATTTATAGATATGTTTATTTATAGGCCAATGTAAATTTGCAAGGGCAAATGGAATTTAACAAGCAAATGAAGACCCATTTTGGGATTAATGCCTGCCTCTACTGTATCACGAGTTCAAAGGGATCTCATGCAATGAATACAGAAAGGAGCTTAAAGATCACTTTCAAAAGATATCCATCTACTGTAGCACCACAAAGCTCCAAACACCACTCTGCGGAACTGGCTGAATTCAGACAGAAGAAAGAGCGCCCCCTACCAGACACGCTCAAACAACACCCTGCAGATCAGATCCTGATGCTCCTTCGAGGTAAACACCAGAATGAACTGTGATTTTAAAAAAAAAACACCACACACACACACACAACTAAGGTACCTTGTAGAAGTTGTCAACAATGTGCAGCCCTTCCTGGGTTAAGGATATTTACTTGCTAATGGTCCTTTTTTCTACAGATGTATTAGTGTGCCTTATTTAAGAAGCTACAAAGAAAAGGTGTAAAACACCAACCTTTGTGACTTTTGACTAAATGAAGATGCCCCAAACCAGTGACAGATATGTATAAACAGTCATACGTAAAGGCGCCTCTACAATATCAATTTCCTGTATACAGCTACTGTATTACCCTTGCATTGAGCACTATCAGCCTCTAAAACTTCAAGTAAGGCAGCTGGGAAAGTAAAGCTCTGAATTATAGTAATTCACTCTTCTGTGGAGTGCACTGCGTTTATTTAAAGCAAAAATGTGTACTTTCCTTTACCTATGTACTGTGTATATAGGACTTCCATTCAAGATAGATCCCAATCCACAGTGTAAACTGCTGTAACGTTTTAAACACTAAATGTGACACTTTAACAGTTAAAATGCAAGACGAAAATAACATTAATGATGGTGATATTTTTTGCATTTAAACGTATGACAACTAAATCATGGATTATTTTTCGCTACATAACTTGTTAATTTAGTACATATATTTGCACAATTAAGTTGCACATTTACTGGTGTACAACTGCCTGTTTTTTCTACATTGTAAAACATACACACACTTTATTTCATTCACTTTACTTGATCACTTATTTACCTGTTTCTTGATTTCTGTATCCATATTTCAAACTGCCGATGAAATATTTATAAAAACTAAAATACCAATATAATTACGTTACACGACTCACTGGTTACTAGGCAAGACTCTGGTTTCCATGATGCCATTTGTTGTTACTAGAGATGCGGTGAGAGGTCAGGTGTGATTGTTTTACTTCCGTGGTAGCTGTTGGTCAGCCATCTTGGTAAGGAAAATACACCATTGTAATGCATACTGAAATTCACTGAACAACAAAACATTTACAAAAAATACAGTTTTGACATTCGTGCAGAAATTTACATTTTCCTAATAAGAAATGTTGAGTGTTCGCATTTAACTCTTATTTCAGCATTTGGTGTAAACTTTAGATTGCTGTGATACGGTGTACTAAAAAATAAAAACACATGCCATCACAGACTCAATAGCTTGTAAGGCCACCAGGGGGAGCCACAGACACAAATGCATGTCTTCAAGGTTCTAAAGAGTATCTGGTGGGTAACTTCATATTGTGTGCGACCCTGTTGTCCCGAATGTAGGGTTACCATATGACACCATGTACACTAGGACGGTTTGGGACAGTTCAAGCTTTTCAACTCACATCGCAATGCATTCTTGTACGTTTTACCCGTCTCAGGTACTGTTTACAGCAGGACTACACTTACCAGAATGCATTGGGGTCTGAATTGAATTGTGTACATGGAGTCATATGGTACCCGAATGACCAAGAATGCAAGTATTGGGTTCAACACTGTATTTCATAATACATGTAACTATCTCTCCATCGTTTATTGGGAATGCAAAAAATACTTTTTTTTTTTTTTTTTTAAATTGACTTTTTCTAGACTGCTTAATTCAGCTCTATGCTGAGCTCAACATATCCTCCTGATGAACATTTCTATCTCCCTCCCCTGCCCAGAAAATAATAAACAAAAACTTCCAGTCACTGTCAAATGCCAGGTTGCTAATACAAGTTTTATTATTGCAGAGTTGTGTGCTGAAGGACCAGAGTAAACAAGTGAAAAACAAATTAAAATGCAGTATCAGTATTAAAAACCCAGCACACAAAGAAACACGTGTTAATGTAACAATTTAATATATTACACCCAGCTTATAAATATGATAAAAAAGGTTTTATATTCCTTTTCTCACAAACGTTTAACACTCAGTGACGTCCCAGCATACGCAATGACATCCCAACACAGTCTTCTGTGTAAGCATCTGGCTAACATAGAGGGAAAGGTTTATCAAGGGCTTCAAGACAAAGGAAAATCTCAACTGTGGCAGATCATAATACTTCATAATCCATTTTATTGTGTGTAGTAATGTTAATAGGTGGGCCAGTAAATCACACTAATAGATTTGCCACTGTTTAGATCCTTAAAATAGTCCCCAGTGTTACAAAACTAGTAGCAAACACATATCATAAGGTTAATTTCAATTTAGGGACCCAAACATGTATTTATTTTTTCATGGTGCAAACTGGCCCACATTAAACCACAAAAAAGTAATGTCCCATTAATGATCTTCTGGTGTTACTCAAAAAAAAAGAAAGATTTACTGTGCAGCCTCGTCAGATTACATGAGCACACACTTTGCTTGCACAGCCCTGAACATGCGTACATCTCTCAGCTTGAGACAGTTCTATTCCAAAGAATCCGACCCTTCCTCACCAACTACGCTACCCAGCTCCTGGTCCAGGCCTTGGTACTCTCCCGCCTAGACTACTGCAACTCCCTCCTGGCTGGCCTCCCTGAGTCCGCCACCCGTCCGCTCCAGCTCATCCAGAACTCGGCTGCCCGCCTGGTGTTCTCTCTGCCTCGCTTCTCCCACTCTACTCCACTACCCCGCTCACTCCACTGGCTCCCGATCACCGCTCGCATCCAGTTCAAGACTCTTGTACTAGCCTACAGATGCCTTGACCAGACTGCACCCAGCTACCTCCAGACCCTCATCTCTCCCTACACCCCCACTCGACCTCTCCGCTCCGCCTGCACTAGAAGACTGGCTCTACCTCCGCTATGCTCCCCTGCCTCCAGAGCCCGCTCCTTCTCCACCCTTGCTCCGCAGTGGTGGAATGACCTTTCCACAGATGTCAGGACTGCCCAGTCCCTGACCACATTCCGGCACCTCCTTAAGACTCACCTCTTCAAACAGCACCTGTAGAACTCCTCTGTTTTTATCCTGGGATACGATCACCCTTCATTTAAATGTGCTTTATTTGCTCTTATCTGCCCCCTATTTTACTGCATTTAATCCTGTACTTCAGAATACTGTAATCTGCCAAGTGTTTAACCTGTAGTATTTTGTATTTAATCATATCCTGATGTAACTATCACTATTATCTGCTGTATTATTGAATTGTGGTTTGTCACACTTGTACTTTGCTTGAACAAAAGTTATTGTATTTATCTCGCTCTTATTGTATTACTTGTATTGTAACACTTGAAATGTATTTGCTTATGATTGTAAGTCGCCCTGGATAAGGGTGTCTGCTAAGAAATAAATAATAATAATAATAATATTCAAGCTGTTGTACAGAGCGTGGTTGCCTGCTGTCTCCTGGCTGTGTTGTGGCGCTCCGGTGCTGCTAGGACTGGGCGGCCAGCCTCAGCCAGGTAGCTGGAACCCACTGGGGCTCATCTTGAGCTCTCCTCACTGTGCTGAGTAGCTGCACACGAGTCCTGGAGATTCTCGTTCACTATCACATGGTCAAAAAACGGTCTGTACTGGGCTTCCATCTTCTTTGTGTTCTCCTCCATCTCCTGGAAGTCTTCATCCTAGTAGGGGTGAGGGGGGGTCCAAACCATGGTATTGATCGTTAGGAGTTGTTCTGACAACAGGGTACCTTATAAAAGTTTACCATAGTAAAAGCATAGTCAAGTGTAATAAAGCCTAGTGAAAGTATGGTAAAGCATAGGTAAGCACTGTGAAGAATAGCGAGGTATGGTAAAACATATTAATAAACATGGCAAACCAGGGTAACTATGCATAGTATAACCATGGGAAAAGAATGGGAAAACTGCAAAAATACTGTGCAAAAATACCATGATAAACTTTTATATGGGGTACAATGGGACTTAATTACAAATCTTAAAGTGAAACTTTACAAGAAAGTTGCCTGCTTGGCTAATGAAGTACTGGGGCAAAAGCAAATGTGTTTTTTTTTTCTTTTTTTCTTCATCAACAGAAAATAAAAAGTTATTTACTAAAAATAAAAACAATATAATGTGTAATACATCGGTAAACATTCCCAGCAATGTAATCTGTTGTGATGCTACGGATCCAAGACCCAGAAAAACAGCCCTGAGCTGAGCTGAGCCTAATAATAATAATTAGTGACTAATAAATGTTATATATATATATATATATATATATATATATATATATATATATATATATATATATATAGTAACTCTTCAAATGTTAACTGCTGTATTATAGGCTGCATTTGGGGTCCTGTTGTGTATCAAGGAGTGGTTGGGATTTTCATCCTGTGGTGTCACAAACTCCACAACCTCCCATTATAAAACAAATACTCCTGCTCTAAAAAGCCTTTTTTTGTGTGGTCATAATTTACCTACTTGGACCCCACATCCTGACACTAAACGGTCCTAGTATCAAGATACGTTTTCCCTAATTTAAAGTACAGGGTATATTAGGGAAAGTTGTCATTTACCAGTTTCCGAGTAAGAAAGCGCCTATGCAGTAATCACTGCCTGGGAATGGTAATATGAAATGCAAACAGAGTTAAGCTGCTAACAGACATGTTAAACTCACCAGAACCTGAATGACCTATTCAGGTTCCAGCCCGTGCACAGCAATTCCATTCACCTCCACCAGCTTATCACCGGCGTACAGCAGCCCTGCAATCACAATGCATTAAACATGGTCGAGACAACTCAGCTGAGGGAAAACATGCTGGAAATTACTTTTAACCACTGAAACAAACACGCATTCAAACACTTCCCACATGGCTGGGTGGCTCGTATTAGGCTTGCGCTTACCACTGCGATCCGCTAGGCCTCCATGTATCACCCGGGCAACCACGATCTATCCAGCTATCTCATTCCTCTTTATTGTAGCACCCTACAACAAAACATGAAAACTTATTGACACTCTTTATTGCTGCAAAGATGAGTTCTGAGTATATTCAACATGGTTCAGCAACATTACTTGTCAAGGTTTTGACGTATTTTGTTTTTTACTCTTTTCAAATCCTTGCATTATGTAGGTTGTAATGTCAAACCAAGAATAAAATTGGAGTGACCTTGGAGTCTTTGTCTGTCGGGTATATTTTATTTATGAAAATAAAAATAGCTTTTGTGGAAGCGTTTGATTGTACAGTACCAAACAAATTGTTTTGTGCTACAGTATTTTTCCATGTTTCTATATGTCCTTTATTTATAGCACAGCTTTATTTTCATTTGGCTTTGGGGCTTCTCCTAAAATCAGGTTTGGTCCTTACACTGAAAACCAAATGCATGAAAACAGTATGGAGGCTTACAAAGCAGCAATCCCTTCAAAATTATACTGCAGCACACAATTCAACACAATTGGCTCTCAGCACCCTTTCAGGCAGTCAAGAATAAGTGGATAGGCTAGGAGACTGACCTGCTCCCTCAACTCCCTTCAGGACAGGTACTCACACTGACACTTCAATCGCCAGTGTTTCCAATGCAGTACCTTTCTGTGACCATAGCCTTCATTTTCACAGAGCAGAGGAGGACCAGTAATCTTCTGGTACATGATTCCTCTATAGATACAGGTGAGCGGAGGGACTTTCAGGCACTATGTTATAATGTTGAGTTACTCACCTTTTACTCACAGTTCTCCAAGCCTTTTTTTTCTCATCCATATGGAGGCAGAATTCTTAGCCATCACTATGTCCAAACAGAAACAAGTGGACAGCCATGAAGCTTAAAGTTGTTGAAAAGGACACAAGAATCTGGCCAAATTGCAATATCGCAGGAAATGAGAGCCTTGGATGGTCCAATTACAGGTGATAAGGTGATAAGGGAAAAGGGTTGCAGGGCAGGACAGGTGTTAGTCTGAGCTGGTATCTGTTTCTAACAGAGACTGTACGGTGCTTCTACTTTCATTATCTATCGTATGTGTGTATCCAACCACTCAACCAACATTAGAAATTGTAACAACAATGGCTGCTGACAGTTCTGAAAAGTCAATGAAGAGGGTTTGTCAGCTAAATAATCATCTGGCCACATTTTGGTAGTCATGTGACTTATAGTTGGGCTCTGATTGCAGGAACTTATCAGTGCAAAGCCGTTGACAGTTATGATTGCTCTAAAATTGAGATCCTTACAAAGCTTTCAGTGAAGACTGCACATAGATATTACAATGTAAAATATAGTGTCAAAATAGCAAAGGCACCACAGTAGTGTTGGATTGTTGAACACGTAGATATTCTGATTTGTATTTTGATCCCTCCTCCTCTGCTGTAAAACTTGGCAAAAATAAAATCTTCATTGAGGCACATATGCCACAGCATGTAACTTAGTTACTGCACAGTGTGATCAGGTTAACAGTATACTTTGACTGATATTGCAATGCATAGTCAGGGATCATCGCAGCAAAAAGGGAAAACATTTGAATGCATATTAGGGATGTGATGAATATTGTGATGTTATTCTTTACATTTGATTCTAAAAAGTTTTTGAACACACACCCCTAATGCACATTGCACATACATAGACACAATTTGAGGCACCTCTATATAGGGATTCCAACATATTTAGAATGACTTATATGCATTCTGAGAAGGGTAAAATGGACTACAAATGCATCTGCCCAGGTCAGGATGGTTGTGATTTGCTCTTTTGCAATAAATAACAAGTGACCCTCATTGTGTTTTTTATCCTTGATATTTCCATCCATTAACATGAATGGGATCCCACAAACTGTAGACTTTAATTGACAACTTATGCTGTGAATGCATATTTACTCATAATAATAATAAATAAAAAAAATATTAAGCAGTGTTTAATTTGTGTTTTAAAATATCTTCAAATGATGTACAATAATGAGGCCATGCTTGTGATAAACGAATCTTTTGCTCCATTTCACTACTCAATAATTCCGGTCCCCTAAATTACTTAAATGAACAAATGTAACCAGTTAATTATTTAATAATCTGTTTAAAACCTGGGGGACTTCCTTGTCCGACACTATAAAACTTTGTGCACGTGGAATGCCATCCTAGAAATGAATTGGCTTACCAGTAATATGTAAAATGGTCACATATGCCAGTGTTACAGAAACAGCTGCATTTTTGGTGCTGAATACAAGCTCACCATTTGAGGACAGAAGCTAGAAACTCCACGTTGCCCTCTTGTGGTGTTATACTAATATACCGGTATAAAGGTATGTGGTGCATTCTTAGCTATGCAGTAGGCCTGCAAAAGTAGGTCAGACTCTGCCAGATAAAGCATGATAAACATGCAAAAGCTGATCATACCAAGGGCAGCTCCCTGGTCACCGCCACAAACCCTCAAGTGTTTGCCTCTACAATAACTACTACTGTGGCACCGCAGGACATATACAGGAGTAGCTTTCTACTCACAGTGGCATTAAAAAAGTTAAACAGCAAAGGCAATTATTTTGCATGTTTACGTTTTCCACTTTAAACTGTAGTATTATAAAACTCAGTGCTGTTTTCTAAGGCTTTACATGTTACTAGATTGTACCCTTTCAAAAGCTGTTAAGAAATGATTCAGGAGGACTCTGCATATTTGAGAAATCATGGAGACAAGGCTATTTGGATACACATACTGTACCACACACTCAAGGGAAAGATTTCACTGTGATATTATGGGATGGACCAAGGATTGAATAGGCTCCCAAATTAAAAAATAAAGGCAATAGATAGTGCTTCCTCTTTTTTTCCACAATTCGAAGAAAATCACCAATTTGGTAAAATGTTGGTTGGGCCATGTTGAAAGTAAATTGTATATGCACTGTGCTGAATAAGGGCCCTTATCTAATTCACTTCAAGATAAAACAGTGAAAAAATGAGGAAGCACTGTACAGTAAAAAAAAACCCAAAAAACTGCCCATCACACTGATCAACGCCCACCTTTTTGAATAGAGAAGGCTGATGATTCTGTCTGCCTGTGGAAGAAAAACTAGCAGCCAAGAACTAATATTTTCTTTTTTTTTACTAATAAGCCAGCCCTCCTCTGCTCTGCACCAGACCTCTGCGTTCCATTGGGAGGAGTGGTCCCAGCCACTGCCAAGCAGCATTGCTCAGGCCGGTCCTCCAATGAGGAGGGAAGTGCCGTTGGTGGGTGACACGAGACCCCTTCCATGAACTCGCTGAAAGAACCGGCGGCAGACCTAGCAGACAGGTCGGAGCGTGCAGACTGAGGCGATTTCGGAGACAAAAGGAGGCCCTGTATCCTCTCTAACACGTTCATCAACAGGTTCAAGGTCTGGGTGTTCTCCTGCATGGTCTCTGACATCAACTCGGTGGCAGCCACGACCATCTCTCCAAGCAGCTGGACGTCACGCGAGGTTTTGTCCACGGTGCTGGCCACAGACTTCATGGTGGACCTGAGCTCTTCAAGGCTCTCCTGGTCTGATAGCGCCTGCGTCCGGTGAGTCCCCAGCAGCTTTGTATCCCGCTTTGAATAGAGCAGAGGCCTGGAAGGGACCGTCTGAGGGCGCCGGCTAATGTAAGGCAACTCAGTTGGGACAGTGTTCTGAAAGAACCGTGTGGAGGAGGAGGCTGGAACTTCAAGGGAACGCAAGCTCAAAATTTCCAGTTTCTCTCTGGGTTGACTGGAGAAAGGTCCTGCCTCTGTGTTGCTGGCACTTTCTGCAGCTATGTAATCTAAAAAAAAGCAGACAAGAAAACATTAACATGTACGTAGTGCAGTAAGTTACATGAAATAACAACATGGTAATTACACACATACAATTGACACGTACCATATACTGTGATTTATAAAACCTTGTTAATTCCTGGTCTAAAACCTATATTTTAATGTGTGCTGATATGATAAGGCATAACAAATTATGTTACAATCACACTTTCTGTAATTTGATATGTTCCTTTATTCTGCATTGGGAAATCCAGGTCTTACCCATCAACACAGAGGTGTGAAGAGAAGGGGCTGACAGGTTCATCCCATCCTCCCCCAGTCCGGCTGCCTGTCTTCGGGAGCTCATGGTCGGGACGGAGAAGAACGCAGCCTCTCTGCTGCTCCTTCCTGCTGGCTTTCTGGCCAGCTTCTCTTTGGTCCTTCTCTTCAGGTCATCCAACCTCTTCTTAATGCCACTGAAGTTTTTCTTTGTAAGAGAGACACCAATTGGCACCAATTATGACATTTGTCCATTGGGAACCAGGCTGAGACAAACACAGGCCCCCCAACAGCCACGAGGTAAATAACTGTTATTCAATAATGGCAGGAAGATTTGCATCACACACTTTTTATACATGTAACAACAATCCAATATTAGTTTCCCTCTTGACGTAACATAATGCATACATACTCACGCTCCCTCAAGCTATCGGTAACCAGGAAATAAGATTTGTTTGGTAGGGTGGAGTGTGACATATGGAAACATGCACATAAATGACCGAACAAAAACTTCCTTTTACAGTGGGATGAAGCTTCTTTGGCACAGTTTCTGATCTGAGTGGAACAGACCCTCTGGAACACGTCCTCTTGACCAGTATCACAGAGTGAGTCTTAATATCCTCTTCAGACCCCCAGTGCAGTACCCTGCACAATATAAAATTAATTGTCATTGTACTCTGAGGTGTGAAGAGAATGTAGGGTGTGTTCCTCCTTACTAGCGTCTGTTTGTTCTTCACCAGGCACATGATCCTCATCGCCTCCTCCTCATCCGATAGGTTGTCAGGCAGGGGCAGCAGGATTGGTTCATAGTCCTTCTGTGCCACCATATCATGAGCAAAAAGCAACGCCTATATTAAAAAAGAATGGGCCATATTTTCAAAGCGTTACCTCCAGTCTTTAATTAACTTTTATTTTTTAAAAGGAGAAAAAAAAAACATGTAAATGTTAAACAAAATGAGAAACAAACACCTTGAGAGTGCTGAAGAGAACTTGGATCATATTACTTAGTTGTTTGGTTCTTAGTTTTGTAAAATTAACAGACGTTTTACCTCTTTAAAAGAAATAGGAGTTAATTAAGACCTCAGTATTAAGAGCGAAAATATGGCCTATTTTGTCAAAGGGTTAGAGCTAATTACATAATTCCTTTTGTTAGATGTAGATTTGACATGTGTAGTTTTGAGAGAGGCATGTAAACTTGTAGGATCCTTTTTTTTTAGTACCCCACTAGGTTGGAGAAAGTTCTCATTTTGCATGTCTTGCTAACTTTCAGGTAGTCTCTTACAGCGGCACTTCCTAGGTTTTTTTATGGAGGGAGAGAATTTCTCTCCAGCCCTTCAACGCCGTATTTCCTGTCATTACAAAACTGTTTGGTTCCCTTCAGGACTGACACACTGTGACTCTGAAGACACTGCTGAGGTGGAAACTACCATCCAAAGCCAAATGACCAGGGGCTTGTGATAATGTGGTCAAGACGCTTGGTTACAGCTTTAAAGAGTCAAAGCACCCATTACTGAGGCATGCAATCATGCTGAGCATTTCTTATTGCAATTCACTACAATGTAGTGTTTTTGTTTGTTTTTAGTTTTCTGAATGTTTTCTGTATCAATCTGTCAGAAGAATGATTGCATCCTTAATATCAAAAGGTCAGGGAACCGATGAAACTGTTGTTGTTAAAAGCACTTTTTTTTTTTTTTTTTGCATTTCGCAGCTTGGAGTGCAAAAAAACTACACACTTTCTTACACATAGACATTTGCAACAAAAAAATAAGGTTTTCGTTTTTTTCATACCGTTCAATTCTCGCATGTCTGACAAAAAAGTACCGGATCTAGGATCCGGTGCAATCTGGCACAAATGAACCCCTGGATACGACAGATACCTGGGTAGGTTTCCTACCAGTAAAGTCTTCAGAACCGTCAGGCCAACATTGAGGAAAAGAAAGGCTTGTCTTGTACTTGACACTTGCCTGCATGTGTGGGTTTCTCAGCAGTCTGTGGAGTTCTTTCACTTCAGGAAAGGGGGAAGCTGTTCTGAGGTCAGAGATAACCTGAGAGTGAAGGAGAAGATTACAATCAGAAATCCACATTTTTGTTAGTTTTGAGAACATTATAATCAAAATCAGGGGTGTGCAGATACTCCCAGTAATTCCATTTGTTTTAAGTTGTACGGTATTCATTAAATTGGAATAAAACCTCTTTTTAGCCTTGTCATTTCAGGGTTATATTCTAAAGATGTTTAGCAGGTGCAGCCTGCGCTATTGTACCTCTTGTGAGAGTGCAGATGCAGAAGGTAGGAAAGGTGTGGGGCTCCTTGTCAGGTACTGTTGCAGACACGTATATACCTGGAGAAACACAGAGATGTATTGAAGTTGTGTAGCTCACTGCTGACCAAAAGGCTAAGCATCTATGTTATTATACTTATAGATTCTTATACAACAATAATAAGGCTAATTATTCTTTAGCCCTGTATGCTAATCTTATCGTGTTCAGCTTTGAAATCAGGTTTACCAGGGGATTTTACATTTTCACGTGACAATGTGGAAGGAGAAAAACAAGGCTCCTTCGGAAAATACACAACAAGGTCATTAGTTGTGATGAAAAGCATCCTAAGCTGTGATTTTTAGGTGTTAGAGAATGCAGTATATTCTTCACACCTGAAGGCCCTTGTTGTTCAGGTAGCTGTGTGGAGATATCTCACAGTTACCTTCAACAGTGACTGTAGCCAGGGGGCTTTGAGCAGGCTAAACAACAGGTCAGCTCCATTTATGTCCCGGCTTATCGATAACCGGACCTTCTCCACCATCATTGCCAAACCTGGAAAGCACAGGCACAGGATACAGTGCTGTATATTCACACACTTTGGCAAGAAACACTTGCACATAAGGGTCAAATTCAATTAACTGGAACAAACAGTTTTAACAATAACTGTGCTACATATTTACTTTTGTTGTATTAACGTAATGATATAGAAATAAATAATTACGGCTCCTCCAAATATAGTAGAATCTATTTATAGTTTATAGCAGCTTTTTTCCAAGCTATAAAAGGGCTAATTTAATTGTGCACTAAGCGTGGTGTGGAAATTATGTTGTCCCCTTACCATTTTCATTCAGTGCTGTTGGCGCCAAAGTCTCCACCTCTATTGGCCGTATCATTCTGAATACAGCAAAGATCCAGTCTGCTACAAATGATACACCAGAACATGGTAACTGATACATGAACACTTAAACAATATATTTAAAAAAATCCAATACTTTGCAGTGATCTATAAAATGTTGGTTGAGCTGTTGTAACAAAACCAAGTCTGTAATAATATAAAGAATGTCCATCCCTGGAGAGAGAGAGAGAGAGAGAGAGAGAGAGAGAGAGAGAGAGAGAGAGAGAGAGCGAGAGCTGGAAGCAACAATTCTACATGTTTAAAATACATTACAATTACAATTACAACTGTAGCTGACCCCAGGTCTGACCACAAGCACGACATAAAATAAAATAATAATAATCTGTCTATAAGATCAATCTTTCAGCGATTACCATTTTCCTTGTTCATACAGTGTAAAATCCACGTACTGTATCAAATAAAATAATAAATGGATTGTACTGAACGATAAGAAAATCATTTCATTGGGGGGTTCTGTGGCTGTATAAACAACAAGAGCAATTGTTTTTCTTATAATTTACTACAGCCCATTTATCTTTCTGTGCATATATGCATATACACACACATACTCAATAAAGAGCCATGTGGTACAGTTTTGTACAGTAAAATATCCATTCTGCAAGCACTGAAAATCAACAATAGAAACTATGGAATATGGAATTAAGACATGCATTTCATGATGGCACAGAATGCAGTATCAGAAAGGCTTTATCTGTATGGTATATAGTGGGTGTGCAAGTGGGTTTATTAGAGTGCTGTGATTAATCTGTCAGGAGTTTTAGGCACAGTCACCTTACCCTGTGGGTAGAACTCCATACAGAACCTAGGAACAGAGTTCAATCTAAAGCATTTTAAGTACAGCATTACAAAAAAAGGTTGTTTTCATTTCTTACTTATTTTCTTAGTCAAATCTATGAAATAAAATGGGGTTGAGTTTTATTTTTTTTTACCTCTGCTAAAAACTAAGCTTGTATGTTTCACACAACACGAACACAAACATGTTACATAATTAGATTATGCTTGCTGTTTCTTCTTAGGTCTTGTGCTATACGAGCACAGACTGAAATCCCTCATATAATTCTGTGATTCAAGTGGTGTTATTATTATTATTATTATTATTATTATTATTATTTAAACAAATACACAAGTCTACACCAGTTATGTTTGACAACAGTTGGTAGTTTTCCAGAATTGAACTACACTGAACTGCAATGCTACCTCAGTCTGAACAACTGAGTAATGAAGTCAGTCAGCTTGTTCATTTAAAAGGCAGACCGTCCCAGCTTTTCTGACTCATTTTACACAGAAGCCTAATAACCAGTGTTCCTTACCTCACCAGCTAGTGTAGGTATATCACTTTGATAATGTGAAGGAAGGTCTCTCGTTTTCCTTCGATATTATGGAGATTCCTTTTTAGTGGGCTGGGCTTTCTCCGGCACCAGTACCATATGTGGTTTTACTACATCCAGCCCCGGACAGTCAGTTTAATCCTGATACATCCCTCTTAATCCACAACAACCTCAAGAGCACTCGACTGACCGGCCAGAGCCGCAAAGCTTCTTAACTCTTTCTAGTTCACATACCAGAGTGTTACAACTGGCCTTATGAAGGCGAGACAAACCCGATTCTAAACTACATTTTCAAATTAGCTCTAGCATGTTGACTACATGTATGTTTTTTTATGTTTCTTTTTTTAATTATACTGTAATTCACTATGCAAATATTTGAAATATAACCCTATGGAATTAAAAGTTGCTTCCTGGTACCTAATCAGTTCCTGTGCTGTCAGTCATATGCTATCAAATGGTCATAGTGCAATCATACCATGTGATTTACATCACAGGAAGTGACAAGGTACCAGGTCGCAACAGTGTCATTTTTTTTATCTGTAGCTCAAATTAAAGTAGAAAAAAACAGGAAAGACGCAAAAGATGAACCCTGTATTTTAAACCTATCCAGCTACAGTGTATAGATAGATAGATAGATAGATAGATAGATAGATAGATAGATAGATAGATAGATAGATAGGTAGATAGATAGATAGATAGATAGATAGATAGATAGATAGATAGATAGATAGATAGATAGATAGATAGATAGATAGATAGATAGATAGATAGAGATAGATAGATAGATAGATAGATAGATAGATAGATAGATAGATAGATAGATAATTTGTTTTAACTCAGGAGCAGGTGCAACATAGACATGTTTACCTGGAAGCTTGGTTTTGTGTCTAAATTGAACTTAAACATCTGTTTATTTTGCATTAATAGTAATTGTAGGTCTGCATCAATTTACAATAATATTAATACACTATATGAATATTTTCCTTAATAAATCTAACTGTATAAATTATGTATTTTTAAAAAATATAATGGGACTTTGACAAAGTTGTGACTTGTTGCAATGTAGATCGTTTACCAATAAATTAGTTCTAAAATGCTTTTGTGTGGTCACATCATCACTTGAAGGTAACACTAAAACTGAAGATATAACAAACCCAGCCTAGAAGTGAAACATGATGAGGCATCCTGTTGATGCATAATACATTTAGATTGCAGCATAGTTTACAGTACATGAACCGATCGTGTTAGTCCTACTGGCATCATGCCCTGTCAGCCGCCCAGCAGTACGGTGTCCATATTAGGACATCTTCGTACATCAGGCAAAAAGGAGTCATTATGTGCTCCCTCCTCCCTCCTCTTGGACTCTAACATCCTTGTTGATATTGCGCATTTGTCTTCAAAGCTATGCATTCCAGGGGTCAAACAACTTTAAAGTTGTGGATTACAATAAATACACTTTGTGAAGTCTTTTTTGTGTCTTGATATTTCAGATTCATCAGTCTCTGACAGGTATCCCGCAGATAGTGCTTTACAGATGTAATTTGCTCACCCTGCATGCATTTATTTAACTTCTACCCTGTGGAGATTTCTAAACAAATTAACACTGAATTTATTTTGTTGTAGTATGACTAACCATTGAATCTCCACATTTCACTTAAGGCGCCTTTGTCACATTATGAAGTACATCCACTGGAGTAATCAATTGCCTGCACAACAATTAAGAAACAAAACAACAACCTACAATCATAACTTGTTTTTACTGATATTTATATTCTGTTTTTGACAGCTTTTGTTGGACAGTTTATACATTGCAGTGTGTATATTGTGTCATCACATGAGCATTGCCCTGTGTAGAGTACAGCAAGGTCTGCTGTGCTTTGGGAACTATAAAACCTATTATAACAACAGCAACCAAAAATATACAGTTCTTATAAAATCACAATGAAATCAGATTAATTTGCTCCATTTCAGAGATATATAAAACTTAATTATTGTAAATTAGTGGCATGTCAACGTATTTAACATAATAATAATAATAATAATAATAATAATAATAAAACACAACTGTTTTTAATTGCATTTATTTACCCTGGTTATTAAGACTGTTAGTACTTAAATTTTAATATACTGCATACATTTTCCTCCATAGGCAATTGTTTTACTTGTAAAACACATTCAACCACAAAAATACAAAATATAAATTAATAGTATTTGAAGGATGCCACAATATAATACAGTATTAAATCAGTAATTAGGAATGACTGCAGGATCGATGATGGACTTCCTTCACTGAAGACATGGGTAAAAACATATATCAATGTACACTGTACAAAAAGCTGGGCTTCTTACAGTATGCAAAGTAATGCAATCCACCATTCAGGTATGAACATTGTTAACAGGGTCGTCACATTTGAGAAGAGTAGCCAAGTCTCCCCTTTAAACAGTAATCAAAGCAGCATACAAAGCCTGAGAGATTTTGTGGGGAAGGATAGTCGAATTCACAACAGCGCTTGTTATGTTTCATATTTCAAGTAAATTCTGAATACCAGTTGAGACTAAATGACCTTCCTAAATACACTGGGATTTTAGTGCAGTTATGTAAACTGGTAATGTAAAAATGTTAAGACTTTGAAAACCACAATGGAAATTGTTTTTATTGTAGGAAAAAGTTTTTAATGGTGCGCTTATTATTGACACAATTTTAAAGGTGTATTTATTTTTCTTAATGACCATGTTACCAGTATTCTTTCATGGCACTGACAATGTGTAGGCCTTGGAGCATAATATTTTTGCAGTAACTGGTAATTAAAATCGTATTGAGGCATCCCATAGAAATACTTCATTTAGGACAACAGACTGACCCATTTACAAGTTACATAAACATACTACTTCATCATCATCATCATCATCATCATCTTCCTCCTTGTCATTGGGACATACAATAAATTTAAAATTAACTTTATAAAACAACTAAACATCCTAAAAATAATAAAATCATTACTGAAAAAACATACTTGACTAAACCATAACTCTAAGACTATTTCAGTCGACTCACATGGGACTTCTTTGTTAGCATTTTTTGATCACCCTGCAAACACATTTTCTAATCAACCAACGTAATTCCATGAGACCACCAACAAAATGTAGTTAAATCGTTTAAATCTGTTCAATACAAGAACAACATTTTATAAAGACGAATATATTTCCTGTTTTAAAAAAATATATGGAATAAAAGTGGGACACAACCATTGAGAAAACCTGACGGTATCTTCTTTACAAACCTACCGATTATAGGAAAAACACTGGCTACTGCTGGAAACCAGAGACCACAGAACACCGATTTACTATTATCTAATCAGTGCAAATAGTTAATGCTACTGTTACTGCTCATGAATTGTGCTTACTACAGTATGCCATCAACTAAAATAACCATAATAATATTTTGCTTTTTTAAATGTTTATATCACTAAATACTTTACAAATCAAAATATGACGGATTCAATCTGTGTTTTAATTTCAGAGTAATAATGATAATATATAACTCTGGGGTGACCCGACCAGCGACCTATGCAATACCGACACATGAAATTGAACACATAAGGTTATAATACCGCTTGTAGCTTCTTCAATATAAATATGCATTTCCATGTGTGCTTACATTTATAAAAAGGAATACAAGATCTTGTTGTAACAATTCAATAAAAAATAACCACGGTCAGATATATTTAAATACATGTAGTTTTTTTTTTTTTAATAACTATTTTAGGTTCTGCAGTGTTAAGTGATGGTATACAGTTTACAATAATAGCAGCTGGTATACAGTTTACAATAATAGCAGCTGGTTCAAGATTATAAGAGGCACCTTTTATTATAGTATGTTGTACAGTTTGTTTAATGTGGGAGCTTTGCAATCAGGTGATCTATGTAGAAAGATCAGATGTCAGTTCCATTCAGTGATTAGTAACTTCATAAAGGTGTAATACTGCAATGTTTAAAGAGTGGACACTCACTGATACCCACAGCAAAACACCACGATGTAAGACCATACCATAACACCTGTTTGAATAGCATGGGATCTTATACACAAATATACATAGGAACTGAAACACCACAGAATATAGGTTTACGACCAGGTACACAGTACCAATCACATGGCAAATGCTCCTTGTACTGTGTGTGTAAATCACTCAGATATTAGCTACAGTATCTTCAATCTATCATATATTTAGCTAGCCGTGCCAATAAAAATAAAACACAAATGCAAGACTACCACCTGATGGGAACAAATATATTTGGTTGGTAAGAGGCAATTGTTTTGTTTGATTGATCTAACCACATTTTTACATTTCTTGATGACCACATTATGTCATTTTTAACACTGTCTATTGAACACTGTATTGCAATAATATTGAAGAATTTTGAACAGGCAAGAACTTTAAATTCTGGAAATATTTTATGCTTAGGGCCTGTACCTTTCGGTTTTAAACGATAATTAAACTTTAAAAAACACTGCTGACATGTTTAGACAAATCGGAAATGTGTAGTTAATTTATTAAAAAAAACAAAAAACACCACTCACGTTATCATTAAACATTGTTTGCAGAGGTGAGGCAGTATGGAAAGGCATTGGAACAGTCCAGTCCTCAGGTTTGCACTGTGCAGTTGGTATACTACGTCTGTGTGTGACTGGAACACAGGCGTGCTTAATGTCGGTTTGAAAACCTAAACGTGTGTTTTGTGAAGATACATGGGGGCGTAAAACTAAATCAATACTCCAGTATGTAAAGGAAAATGACCTGTGCTATTCAATATGGTCTACACATTGCCAATCAAATTGCTGTAAAACACCAAAATCTACCTGTTGCCTTGGTGATTTGAGTTGGTGATATGTGGGTCACTGACCTGGTAACCTATTTAGGTAAAGAACATAACTGTCACTAAAATGTCACTGAGCACAGGTGTAGCACTGGCAGAGACACATAACTCTATTTGTATTGCAGTAACTGAAACCATACCTTCCTATTTTAGCTTTATAACAAATGCAGCATCCAGTGACGGCACTGGTAACGTTTATTTAGTCTGACTATCCCATTTCCTTAGGCCAATGCAATTCTGAACCCTGTTAGATTTCTTCAGGTAGCATGTAATCTAACTGCTCCGATTCATACGAGCCCTCCAGAGGCCAAAGCTTCGTCTCTTATGTGATCTTCTCATGCTGAATCTGATAATAGGAAGCCTGCAGAGAAAGAAAAACATGTATTAACATTACCAGCTTGATGCATCCAGAAACTTTAGGCTGTGCAGTTGGAAGCAGGGACACCAGATGGGACTTCCGTTTCTAATACGGCTGCATATGCATGAGAAATGAATGCCAATGGTAAGCAAACTGCTTGAAATCCAATCCAGTTATACCCACCAACCAATAGCAAATAATAAAGAGTTGCTTATCACAACCATTAGGAGCCTTGATTCAATGTATTGCTCTAGTATTCAGGCATATCATTTTATTTCTGAACTTTTCAATTTACTGTATGAAATAGCAGAACTAAAATGTCACTTTGATACTTACTTTAAGTGTTGTAAACATGATCCCCTGCTCCCCGTTTTGAACACTGGGATCCATCAAATCTTCAATGAGGTGCACCTCGGAGCCCAGATTCCTTATTCTGGTTTTAAAGAATGCAGAACAGAAGAGCCAGCCTTTACTATGAATGAGCATTATGAACTAAAAGTTATCAATAAGTGATACTCAGTTACACCAACTGTTGTTGCTTTTCATTTTGGACTATGTATTATGATTTAAAGTTAAATTACTAATTTAATTCAATGTTATATTACATGTAGAATCCCTCTGCCATTTACTTTAATTGTGATTCGAAGTTTCTTCTCTGGTAACAAAACAAGGTATGGTTTCAATAAAGAAATGTCACAAAGGCTCCCATCCACAGCCCAGCCTGTCACAGGATGACTGATTCGACTTAAGTCAGGGTCAAAGCAGAAGCAGCACATAACTGACTTTTTATATATTTATTTTTTGAGTATCTGTATCCACCGGGGTCAATATTTCTGAGCTCAGCTGTATCCCATGGCTTACCGTGCTCGTAGAACCACGTACAGGAACACAGGGAACAGATCATCCATAGACCACAGGAAGTCATTTTTCAGCAGTGAAAGCACTTCCTGGGTGATCTCCTCAAACGTTTGCTGAATCACATGCAGTTTGTCAGTGGGGGTAAAGGTTGTGCTGCAAATACACAAGAAACAGCATTGCATTAGTTCAAGTTATTTCAGTGATATTTGTCACTTTTAATATATTAATATACAATAGTATCTTTATTCTTTAGGATGAATCGTCCAGCTAATTCACTTAAACCAAGATTATAAAATATTAGGAAACATAATCATCACTGTTCCCACTTTTCTTGTGTTTAAGATCTTGAACTGGTTTTCATAATTTGGGATATATATATATATATATATATATATATATATATATATATGCTAAACCATTGAAGTGAAACTGAGCTACATCACAAGAAGTATAAAAAAGCAAAGAACTGCAAGATTTTCAACAGAAGAAAGGGGGACTAGTGATAATAGTTCGAAGAATGTTGGTTGTTTCATTAGAAGTAAAGAAATGAACTGTAATACATGGTTAGCTCTGCTTTTAATGTTTTAGTATCTTGCAAAGACCACACAGAACAATTTCCAAGGCTACACCTCTTGAGAGTAGTTGGAGAACAACTTGATGCATGTATATGCCAATATAAGGATACTATTTCTGTTTCTCAGCAAGCTCATACTAACACAGTGAGGTTAGAGGAATGAAAACACAGATCAACACGGAAGTTCTCTTCTAGCTTTCAATCTCAAAGCTAGGTATTCAGGCATTTGCCAGCTCATAGCTTTCCTTCCCTTGGCGATCCCTGTGATGCCTAAACTAATAGAGACGACAGCGAGCTGATTCCAGGTTTTGATTAAAGAGATTCTGGAGGCAAAAAACAAGTAAAACGGCATCATTCATACAAACTACCACCTCACCTACAGAAGACACCTTACCTGATTTGTTGTAAACTTTCCACAGCTGAGGCAAAGCAGATGTTCTTTGTGCTTGGCAGTACCTATAGAAACAGAGCAGTTGTAAGATATCAGCACATCCACCACAAAGTACTCTTGTTTCACAAGAGAACAACAGACGGCAGAGAATAGACATAAAGACAGCAATATCATAAATGAGTGGCTTGCCGCCTTCTAATAATGAGACATGCTCTTTTGAATGTGTGTAACAGCGAGGGGTCAGCTGATCCACTGAGTTTAGCACCCCCACCACACCTATGACAATTGTTTTGGTGGTTGTTGCTGACTCCTGTATACCCATGGAAAATGGCATATTGCCGGTTGACACCAATAGTCATATAACTGCTCCAATGTTCTGGTGAAGCTCTGGCTCTTGGGTCACTGAAATGCATTTAATTTTTTTTTTTTTTTTTTTACTTATTTATTTAATACATTTTATGATACATATATATGAATTCAGTCACTGGATGTGATACAATGCAGGTCCTAACAAACACATTTTGACATGTCCTATTTAAGGTTATAAAAAAGAGAGGGATAGCTGATACTGAGTTTTAAAACTTATTGTTCAAACAATCTCCTAGTTCAACACTTCATGATATCAGAAAGATCCTCTACTGCAGCAGCAATGCACTGCATCTGTCTTCTAGCCAAATAATGTTACAGAAATCCATTTTTATTTTCTGACTGTAAAGAAAGACAAAACTAAAATAATACCTTTTTGTTCTCTCCCAAATCAGAGATGCAAACAGGCCAGAATTTCCTGCAAAAAGATAGAGAAAAGGTTACAGACTTGGGTGGCCTAAATCATAGTAAAATTTCTTGCACAGGCAGAGGCAAATTGCCACTTTAACATGTATCAAACCTCTAGGGTGTGAGGTACTGTATAGTGCAGGGACATGCAACCCGCGGCCTGTTTATCGTCTGACTGCGGCCCAGTGTATTAATTCCATTTCACTAATGAATATATTGGAAATATTTTTTTAAACTTTGTTGACTTGCTTTTTCTAATTTTTCGCATAAAAAGCGGCACACCATTTTAATTCGTACTGCAGAGGGTAATTGCTTCTCATCAGCTTGTATCCAACTAATTTCATGAATCTTCCTCTCTTTTCTCAAATGTACAAACCTGCTGCACTGAAAGAACCCATTCCCAACATAAGAGGCTTGTTGCTAGGGAAATGACATCACTGCCCTGTGACTTTTGCTACATTGCTGCCTGCTACAATTGAACAAACCTGTCTGCTAAAATAAAAACCACTTCAGCAAGTAGATATTTAATTTGCATTGTGTTATTGTGCAATGTATGTGTATTTGATAACAGTACGATGTTAATCCTTCATTTTTAATTGTTTTGTATATTTCTGGTTGTGATGTGTATCGTGCAGTACGAAATAAAATTAACAGTAATTCTAAGGGAAATTGCCTATATGTATATGCCTATGTATATTGCAGCTAAGGGTTAAACTCAGATTATTCTTTAGTAATGTGCAGCCCGCTATACACATTAAGTTAAACTAGTTTTCTGGATATGCCGCCCGTAATAAAAGTTTGGTTGCGCACCTTTGGTATAGCATGTAGTGTGTGTGCACATCCAATCCTTAGCCTCTCATTTTGCCACAAAGGCCCAATGCCAATTGTGCCACATTGCGTGGCAATTTTGTAATGGGGAATTTTGTAATGCTGTCTGCTGAGGCCACAGAACTAAATTTTCCTTTTGAGCAAGACTGGTTTCAAACCCAGGACTTTCTGCAGATTTTTCAAACTGTTATACACCACCATAGACAAAATGTTTTAACTGTTACGTCCTGCTACCCAATTGCTTCCTGTCCATTGTAAAATCAGGCTCTCATCAATAGCTGCATTCAGACCATGTGACCTACAGCACAGGAAGTGTTCAGAAGCGATGCATTTAGAAATATATTCACTATTAAATACATTTTTTAAAAACAAGCGAATAATCTAAAGATATTGAGCACAATGAAAGGCGTGCTGTTGATAATGTAGCGAACAGTCAGGAATACGGGGGATCATACTGTTGCACTCCCAGGAAGTTGAGCAATGCGAGGTCAGGCTGCTTGTTGAGTCTCAGCACGCACTCCCAGTACACATCCTCCTCCCGCTCGTTCTCCAGTGCGTACAGGGTGAACAGTGGCGGGTACAGGCGGGGCAGCAGCACCGGGAGGAGCAGGCCCGAGCTGCTCACCAAGCGGCTGAAAAACACAGACACCAGTTACAGAAACACAGGGTGATCTTAACAAACACCTCATTTAACTGAACAACCTTTATAGAATTTAATTTACATTCTTCATAACGACTATTAATATTGCATTGTACTTATTCTGGTCTAACAAAAAAGTAAACTCTCTTTGCTTGCTTACGATGTTTGTATACTTGAATGGATAATCTTCCCCTAGGCACAAACAGGATAAGGATTTTATTAAGCAAGGTGCCCCACAAACACAGTTGCCCCCTAAATGGTATCTCTTTACTACCAATGCAGAACGACTGTGTGGGATTTTTGTTCTTCATTTTATCCCCAAAAATGGGTTTCTGCAATGGTGACTGCCAGGACAGGTATCACATTAAATGTTGATTCAAACTGGCAGAGCCCTACATGTTTCTCCTGCTGGCTAAGTGAATACAATTAACTGTATGAATTCAGACACTGTCAGCAAAGTGAGTCCTACCAGACAAATCTGTCCTCCTGTCTTTACAAAGGTGGTTATAAAATTTGTGACCCTCCACAGAAAAAACACAACACAGCAAACAACAGTAACATCGCCCAATGAATAAAAAGTCATCTCTCAGTAAACAACATGAAACCCTTTCAGCTGACTGATTACTTATTGCTATTTGTTGTGTTTACTCTTCTAGATACAGCCTACACTGATGCAGAACAATCTATTACTTTGCTCATATTCACGGTCACATTCTCTTGCCTCTAGTGATTTTCTTTAACAAGAACATGATCAGATGCGCCACTCGCTGCTTTACGGGGAGAGAAGTCAGAAGATCAGAACAGTTTAACTGACAGAGACGGCTCTGCTCCCACATTTTATATAAATAAATAATATTATACAAAGCATAAGTTCTTTGAGCGGTTATATTTCAAGATGTTAATACCTTCTGTTTCTATTTCCTCCTAATAAACCTTCTTGTGAAACATGTTTTGATTTTTTTTTTTGCTGTAACCAAATTAAGTATTTTCTTGAATACTTCTTGCAGAATGACTCTGACGCCTCACTTAAATATCTCGGTATCCGATAACACATTCAATATAATTATCGATTCGGGGATATTAAGAGAGCTGAGTGGGGTATGCAATCCTAAAAAATGTATATAATCTTGGGGAAGCACTGCACTTGTGAGACACTGTGTTCAAAAAGCTATTTTTCATATGGTTGAAAAAGAGGTGATTACCTATTCAGTAGTTACCTATTACCTAGTAATTACCTACTTAGTAAATCAAGGGGTCTGAGTGGGTGAAATGAACAACAAATCCCCATCTCCAGTCATTCTGCGTTTTTTCATCTGTTCCAATGCATGTTTGGAAGGGTGGTGAACATATACATGTAGTAATTTTCAGAAACGTTGATATGTTATCCAGAATTATAAAGAGAGTCATACCCAGATTCTGTGGATTCTGGTCTGCAGTCTGTTTCCTCTTCACAATGTGGCCTCTTGTCATGTGAAGCTGCACTGGGGACTGGGATCACACTGCCCTCTTCTGGGAGATCTGGGAAAAGGAACCTAAAGCCAGAAACAGCTCCATTTACTACCTGGGATTGTTACAGGTCTTCCCAGCTGTAATGTTTTTGTTTTTCTTGTTTTTCCTCATTGTTTTTTTTACAGAAAGATGCTCATATTTCACTGCTCTCTAGATTCCTTGAGTGCCAATAGCAATGATTTTGTTCTACAGATTTGTCTTGTTTGGCACTTTTAGAGATCACCACTGTGATATATTGCATGGGGTCGAATGGATTATAAACTGCAGAACAGGAAGAGTATACTGTGTCCCTGGGACCCCTTTTAAATGCTGTCAAAATTACAAGAAACAGACTCAGCTGAAAACCCAGAAAATGGCCTTGCCTGACTAGCTGGAAGATCCGTTTCAAGTAGGACTGGATCTCATTGACAGCCTGCTCCAATAAGCGCCGGTTGGCACCCACTCCCACATAGGTCATTCTGTAGACAGCCACCAGCGTCTCCACCAGCTTCCCCAAGGGGTGCAGGGGGGTGTCACAAGCCTGAAAAAGCCACAGAAAAAGTCAGAGAGCAGCGTCTGCTTTCACAGACCCTCGATTAGCACTGATCTTGGACTTTGTTAAATCAGATTAATAAAAACGTACCTTTATTAAATATTTTCGGATGTTTTCATATTTCTCCAGGGTCACAGGGCCAACATGCTGAGGAATAACTTCCAAGCTCTCCAGTGTTTTGTTGTGAGATCGACTCATAATTTCAGGGCTAAAACAAAACAGATCAGGTTAGTTGATAACATTTCCCAGCTGTTGTCAATATAGCTAAAACGTTTTAAAAAATAAACATATTATACAAAAGTTCCTTTTGCTTTAAAGGAACTCCACTACCATTCAATCATGCACACTTTACCTTTCTAATGCATATGCACATGCCAAGAAACTAAATATTTTTACTGTAACAAAACTGTTATATTTAGTTGATGTAATAATAGCATGCAGTTTACATTTTGCAACCTGTGCACTCTCCTGTCATTGCAGAAGTACTGGGTCATCTGGGTGTTAAAAGCCATCCCTGGCCCTGATATACTCTTGAATCCATTTACATGTAGCTGTTAAACACAGAACCATTAGGTCTGTAACAGCGCAGAAACAGTTAAACTTCTACTGTTTAACCCTTTGCAGTCCATTTATTAAGTGCGTGTCAGGCGCGTCAGGTCCAATTTATTTTCACATGCGCAGTTAATTTTAGACGCGCTGTTTAAAAGTCTTTTTTTTCCCCACAGTCAAAAGGGTTTAAAAGGCCCTGCATATCAACAAAGCACTCACTAGGCATCTCCAGCCCTGCCCCACCCTTTCGTTTGCTATAGCTTTCACATATGCTAAGAAATAAATAAATAATAATAATAATAATAATAATAATAATAATAATAATAATAATAATAATAGTCGTACATACCGATCAATCATCTCCTGATCACTTGTTTTCACCAAACGCCTCAATAATGCGATCCAAGTCATTATTTTATTACTATAACATCTGAAAAAAGCTCTGCAAATGTCCGTGATATTCTCTAAGCGCTGATGCAGTCACAGTCAGCTTGTTTCCTTATGGCCGCCATTATCTGATGCCAGGGGCAAGTATGACTATTCAGGAGATACGCCCTTTTTTTTCGGCTTGTCTAGGCTCCTGTCGCTCCCACTCAGCAATTGAATGGTTTTCTCGGCTTTTTCCGGAGAAAAAACGACTAGAAACCCGTTTTTTGCGTCTTTTTGATGATGTCGGACAGGGTCTGACATTGGACTGGAAAGGGTTAAAGAACTGACAAACTTAAACGTGGCCTGGAATGTCTTTTAAAAACTAGGATGATCTGGCACAGAACCAAACATGAGCTCAGGACTAAAGAACCAATTCATTAGCAGCTTAAATAGTTCTTAGTTATAGCTGCATTTTTAAAATAACCACTTGGAACATTAGGGGGCAGTACATAAATATAAATGAAACCAAAAACATGTGCCTATACCTGTCCTTGTGTTGTCTTCTGCTGGTTGTCAAGGCAACTGCAATGTTCTCCCAGGCTCTCCAGTTCTCTCCCTGCCCGGGGCTCTCACAGCCCAGGTGACTCCAGCACTCGTCAAACACTGCCCTCCACTTCTCATCCGGAGCCACGGCCAGGACACCCAGCTTCCTGCTCCGGCAATCACAGACTCAGCATTAGAAAAGCAGAACTGCCGTAAAACACGCCGTTCAGGAAATTAAGCTAAGATGCAGTTTGAATTTCTATCTCTCCCTCAGATCAGATACTTACAGAGTCTCTGTCTTCTCCTTGTCAGTATCATACAAGTTTGGCTTGAAGTAAGTGCCGGTCACTTTCAGCCCTGTGCCCCACTCGCCGCTAAAGGTTCCCTCAAAGTAATCTCCGTTGGGCATGGTCAGAGTTCCCTGGATGGGCAAGACTTTGTAAATGCAAGGCTACTAATGTTCTAACAAACTGGCACAATAATAGAAACAACTGATAGCTTGGGCTACTTATACAGTACACTACCATATTGTAAGCACGGTCTCAACCCATACCCCCCAAGGATGGATAGCTGGTTAGTTTTATGTACATATTGTAATATAGCGGGTTGTGAGAGACGGCAGGGAGGGGGTTAAAACCTCCCTGCAAAGAAAAAACTTGTGAGAATGCACCGTTTTGTGTTGCTTTATTGTTTTGTTAATTGTTTTATTGTTAATTGTCTTCCGCACCTGGGCGTTATTAGAAATTAAGCCCAGGTGCGGGAGTTTAAAAGGAGTGCAAGCAGTCTGCTCGGGGCTGCTGAGTGGAAGGAGGCAGTAGGTGCGCTGTCTCCGAGTAGCCAAAGGAAGAGAAGAAAGTAAGTGCTGTTTAAACCGGTGTGTTTGTGAAGACGGGTAAACAGCTTAGCTGTCCCGCGTTAGTCAGGGTGTTTCCTGAAAGTCGAGTTAGTGCTCCAGAAGAGCTAGGTGTTATTTTGATTTTGTGTATTTTGTTGTTTCCTGTTTATTAAAAAATTGCGCAAACGCGCGTGAAAAAATCCATTTCTTGTGTCTGGGTCGCATTCTTAAAGGGGCAACGAACCCGAGTGAGGGTGAGTCGTTTACATTTGGTGGCAGCGATTGTGGGCGCCCCTAAGACCCAGAAATATGGATTTATGGGAACTGATCGAGAAGATCAACCGCAATACAGCCGCTCAAAGAGAGCAACTTAAGAGATGGGAGAGAGAGATGGGGTTGGCCCCAGTGAAGAGAAGGGAGCCAACAGAGTTGGAGCTGTTGCTCCAGAAATGGGAGCAGGCTAGCGCAGCTCCGCAGTCTCCCGAGCCAGAAAGGGAGGAGCTGCCGCTGCCAGAGCCCAGAGGGGAGGAGCTGTCGCTGCCGGAGCCCAGAGGGGAGGAGCTGCCGCTGCCGGAGCCCAGAGGGGAGGAGCTGCCGCTGCCGGAGCCCAGAGGGGAGGAGCTGCCGCTGCCGGAGCCCAGAGGGGAGGAGCTGCCGCTGCCGGAGCCCAGAGGGGAGGAGCTGCCGCTGCCGGAGCCCAGAGGGGAGGAGCTGCCGCTGCCAGAGCCCAGAGGGGAGGAGCTGCCGCTGCCAGAGCCCAGAGGGGAGGAGCTGCCGCTTCCGGAGCCTAGGGAGGAGGTGACAAACGTACCTCCACCACAGCCCCGACCACCACCCCTACGGTCCAGTCCGGTGTCGCTGCGTCCAGTCCCTCACCCCTTGCTCCTGGACACCCTGTCGGTTAGCCTGGACCTCCCTTCACTTGACCTGGAGCCCAGGAGTCGGCAGGATCGGGCACAGTTCTCCACCTGGTCCCCTGCTCCGCTCCTCCCGGACATTAAGACGTCGCTGTGCTGCTCCCAGACGTCGCGTACGCTCCCCCTGGTCGCTGCGTCGCTCCCCCTTGCTGACCGGACGTCGCTGCACTGGGTCCCAGCTGCAGACCTCTGCCCGCTACTGCAGCCTCCAGTGCCCCGGTTGTCGTGCCGGTCGCCCCTGACAAACCGGTGGGGTCCCTCGTCGCCGGTGCGCGGTCCCTACCTGGCTGACCCAGGACGTGGACCGATCCACCCTCGAGTTCGCCCGTGGAGGAGGGCGAAAAGTGACATTTATGGACTCGAGGGTGGGTGGTTGTGTTTTAGGGGAGGAGGTGGCCGTCTCATGGCCGGTGTCTTGGAAAGACAAGGGGGGGGATATGTAATATAGCGGGTTGTGAGAGACGGCAGGGAGGGGGTTAAAACCTCCCTGCAAAGAAAAAACTTGTGAGAATGCACCGTTTTGTGTTGCTTTATTGTTTTGTTAATTGTTTTATTGTTAATTGTCTTCCGCACCTGGGCGTTATTAGAAATTAAGCCCAGGTGCGGGAGTTTAAAAGGAGTGCAAGCAGTCTGCTTGGGGCTGCTGAGTGGAAGGAGGCAGTAGGTGCGCTGTCTCCGAGTAGCCAAAGGAAGAGAAGAAAGTAAGTGCTGTTTAAACCGGTGTGTTTGTGAAGACGGGTAAACAGCTTAGCTGTCCCGCGTTAGTCAGGGTGTTTCCTGAAAGTCGAGTTAGTGCTCCAGAAGAGCTAGGTGTTATTTTGATTTTGTGTATTTTGTTGTTTCCTGTTTATTAAAAAATTGCGCAAACGCGCGTGAAAAAATCCATTTCTTGTGTCTGGGTCGCATTCTTAAAGGGGCAACGAACCCGAGTGAGGGTGAGTCGTTTACAATATATATATATATATATATATATATATATATATATATATATATATATATATATTTCTGTCGATGTACACAGATTATTCGTCATTGCTACCTTTCCGTTGAGAGTCCAGTCATCTATAAACTCTCCCTCGTAGCTGGTGTCGTCTTCGGAGAGGAGAATCCCAGAACCCTATCAATAACAAACCCAAGTTAGGTCTGCTGTTCACTGTGCAGAAAGCAAATTGGTTGGGCACAGCACTGAATTTGAAGGGGAAAAAGAGGGGGCTTCAGTGCAAATAGTTTAATCTTACTTTTAAGCTTTTTCTTAGTATTACTACATATTTTACCATTCAGTGTTTCATAGTTATGGACGAACTACAGGGGTAAAGCAAATCATACATCATGCACAAAGGAATACTCAGTACACCCATTATGAAAGCAGCACTCACAATCATTTTATTGCTGCTAAAGGCACCTTCGTAGTACAGTCCAAACTGGGTGACAATGACTCCATTTCCCTGGCGGAGGTCATCTTGCCACATCCCCATGTATTTCTCACCCCTGAAATTCAGATTTACTACAGGTAAGCGTCCATAATAAGAAGAGGTCATGAATGAATTACAGTTAGGGTGCACAGCAACTGTGTTGAAATGAGATATTCGTACTTCTACATTGTGTAAGGAAGTATATAGTATTAGACATTTAAATCACTAGAATTACCTGGTGATGTCGTCAAACACTCCGTAGCCTGTCTTCTTGTCCTGTACCCACTGCCCAATGAACATGCTGGGGGAGGATGATGTCAGCTTGCCACTGCGGAGAATGCCATGGCCGTGCCGCATGTTGTCCTGAAATGAGCCCTCGTACACCTCTCCTGTAGCGTATCTAAACACACAAACAGCAGGCCGCTTTGTTCACTGACTGGAGTAGGACTTACTGCAAATCACACTGAAACCGTAGTCAAATTTATAGACAAGCATTTGTGGAAAAGACAGGCCACACAAACTAAAAAGTAAACATTATTAATGCCAGTTTTAATTCAACAACTGACTTAAAAGGACTTTAGTCAAACATTGTTCTATTGATTTAGAGTTCAGTTCCCCTTCTCTGTACAGACTGCTGCTAGCAGTGAATAATTTTACATTCCACACAAAGTGCAAAAAAAAACAAAAAACAAAAAAACCCCACAGTTTAGGCTATAGGACATATGACAGCCAACTTTACCTACAAGATTGGTAAAATAATCAAATCATAAACTCCTGTTATATGTAGCACACACTTTTATGTAAATGAGATGCCCCTAACACGACCATTTTCTTTTCATGCAAATCAGTCGAGGGTCAGAGTTGTGCATCACAGATCACAAAATATATAAAAGATGTATCTCCCTGTTGCAAATTACTCTCGGTTATTGTGGGGGGAAATAGCCTGATAGATAGAAAGCTACTTCAGGTTTTTCACTCCATCTTATTCATATGATTCTGTATGACACACACATCCACAATGTTTAGAATTCACATCCTAGCCTTGTATTTAATGTAATATGCCTGTATTTAATGTATTTGCATTGCTTTTTACTGTTTGTATTTAATGTACTATGCCCAGTATTTCACTGTATTTAATGTATTATGCATTGTTCCTCACTATCTTGTAAAGCACTTTGTGATGGTGGTCCACTATGAAAAGCGCTATATAAAATATTGATTGATTGATTGATTGATTGATTGATTAACTGATACTTGCTACTTTGTACTGATGTTGCTATGGAATGGTAATCACTGCAGAATGATCATATATAAATCCAGGACACTTTGTACATCAATCCTGGCTGCTCATGGGGGTCTAGCAGGTCATTCTAACTGTTTGTCCAACCTCTGTACTTCCAGCACTATACTGTCATATAGAGGACCCAATTCAAAAGCCAAATGTTAGCTCCCTGTGGGCCCCAAACCAAGATCATCAACTTGGCCAGGACGGACTTCGAACCATGCATGACTCACACAGCACTCCAAGCGGCAGTGTTTTTTTTACTAGGTGAGCCACTGAGGACACTCTAATCTAATCTGTTACAGTTTATGTAGTGATCAAATGTGTCTATTGTGAGGGTGTTGTATTTTGGTAATTATTTCCACTGTTCTCTCACTTACTTGTAGGTACCATAACCATGCATTTTTCCTTCTTTCCAGTGGCCTTGGTAATGATCTTCCTTATCCAGTGCCTTGTTTGGTACAATATACTCCCCAAAACTGTAAAAAAAACATATATTAAAACATGTTGTATGGACTATAGTGATGTCCAGTTTATTAAACCTGAAGAATAACACATACATAATGCTACATTATTTCCATGGATAGAAATTTGTTATTTACAGCCCTACTCACATGCAAAAAAAAACCTATTGTTTTTTAAATAATATTAATTTGTTGTCTCTATTTATACAATATATTGTCTCTATTGATACAATATTTTTTTTCTCATCTAGATTTATAAAAGGCTGCATTTTTTTATGCACTTACCCATCCTCTAAACCATTCTTGAACGTTCCAGTGTACATCCTGCCATCCTGCCATTTTAGCACACCTCTGAAGTAGGAAAAAATACTGGTTATGACGTGAACTACCCTGTAGACATTAGTAATGGATTGAGAATATGACAGTGAATCCATACTTCAGAGAAAGAAACATAGAAGTGTATTATTTGCCATGTGTCACAAGTTACAAAAATAGTTATCAGAAGCATGTGAAGCATTTATGGTATTTCTAGTTATCACTGTGTGAAGCACACTACATATGCTCGCAATTCAAACGGTTCACATGGCAATTGTTGTTAAGGCATTCCTTAACATTTTTAGAATATTGCCAAATGTTGGTGGGCATATTTATATTTAAGTATAGTCTTTTGTCTTTTGCCTGGTTACCGCCTGTATGTTCAAGCTGCAGCTACCTGTAGTGTGGATACATATTTATACCATAGAAGGAAGAAAGAAAATTGTATTTTATTACCAAAATAGCGTTGTCACATGAAGTGAAGTGCTTTTACTCACTTTCCGTTGGGCTTTCCAGCTAGCCACCGTCCTTCATAAGTAGCATCCTTGAGCCGACTATCCTTGTAAAAGGTGTATTTGGCTGTCCTGGAGATTGGGGGCTCTGGTCTCTGAACACTCCCAGAACCAGCCATCAGGAAATCAGGACAGCCATTCAGATCCTGGTCCACTGCCTGGTTGATTGCTCTCAGCCACTTAGCCTGAAGATAATAAAAATGTTGGAGCCAGAAGATGCTTTCTTAGAGAGCTGCTTTCTAAGGGGGTCATTTTGATCAACAAAGAAGACATGGGGGGTTATTGAGAAGTCTAAAAAAAAAAGTTTAATGTGAGCCTGCTCATTCAAACATACTAACACAGGTGACTAGTCTTCTTGTAAAAATACTACACAGCATCTCTTTTGCTTAACCATTTAATGTATTTCGCGTTCCAACATGCAATACCATGCAATCTATAAAATGTCATTTTGCTTATCTGTTAAAAAAATACTATGGGTCAAGATATGATTAACTGCTTACGCTAGCAAGAAAGGAGGACAGTTGCAGGTACAGAATGAGTAGTCTCTTGTTAAATGTATTTTATTTCTTTCAGAAAACATATGTACAGGCTTCAAAAGTGGACTTTGGAATAACAAGGGCTAAAAGCAGATAGTTATAACAGCAAATCCCTTTGGGACTCCTTAGCTGTGGCCATGACAATGGTCATCTTTGACCATCTGTTAAAGCACTGGAAGTGCTGGCAGGCTGCCTACCTTTTCAACAGGGGACGAAGCCAACAGAGAAAACTGTTCTTCTGGCGAGGTGATTTTCAGCCCATACCTGTGAAATGAAAGAAAATAAATAAAAAGAGTGAAACTTTTACACTTTTTTCAACATACTTTCATTGACTCTTCTTTTGTGTGAAATTGCAAAGTACTGACAATATACTAATTACTGTATCAAAATAGATCTCTGGCTCTATTTATTTTATCTAAATTGCGTAGGACACAAGGGGTGGATTTCAGCTTACATCGTACAGCACCATATACAATATTCTATTATCTAATATTATGCAATATATTTTTCTCCATCTTGTTTTGGTACACAGCTCTGAAACAACAGCTTCTAAAATTCCAGGTAATAAGATTTCCTTCACTAGTGTCCTGGTATCAAAAGGGTTCATTATGTCATACACAGATACTGTATTTTGTTTAACATTGTCATAGGTTTGGGAAAAGAACCTTTGTTAAGAACCCATGTCATGTTCAGAATAAGATTGTAAAGCAACCTCAAACTGCATTTGTTGTTCATAACTGGATTTGTTGTTCATAACTCAAATTCTAAAAAAGATGTTTGACCTTCGCATTTTTTTTTTTTTTTTTAAATGTAGAAATGTTTTCTCTTATATAATGACCGAAGGAGAAGAAAAAAATGCCTATCTACCTATGAAACTCTTAAGACACTGATGTCTGATTGTATCCAGTTTCATTTATATTCTGTTTCTTTGCTGTATGCACCGTTAGTCATTGACATCTTTGTGGTTGAAGTTGACAAATACTGACAAACCGTTAGTGTCTGAGATTGAAATCTATATTTTTTTATTACTTCTAAGTAACAATCTATAAATCCACCAACAACGGTGGACTTCTGAAAGTTCTGAAAAGATAAATTAAGAAGGTTCTTTGATGGAAAGCTAAAAACACTTTCAATTGCTATCATACGTTGTGCGCAGGGCATCTCTTGTTATCGTCACATTGATCACATTGCCACAGTCTGCTTATACATTTATTAAAAATAACTTCATACTCACACGTCACTGGTTTCTTCAGAGATGGGTTCAACCCAAAGGGTGGACAGAGGGAATACATGGTGGGTTGAAAACTGCAAGGGGAAAAAAGGAAAAAGCATAACTGAATGAAATACTCATCCTCAGCCCACTTCCCTCCAGGCCACGCTGAATCGAGACACTCCTAATGAAATCACACCAGTGCCGATCTGTACTCTTTTCATTCATGCAATTACATTCGAAAGGCTAGCTAGGAATAGGTCACTTATTAATTAAATAAAAAAAACACAAACCGTTCTAAAAACAAACTGTTGCCAATGAGGGGGATGTATTAACCAAACACTGGAAATATTGTTTTGCAATTCCAGCTCAAATATAACAAGGAGCTGGGTGATTCCTCATAGCCCCAACAAGTTCATGGATCTGCCAGATTGCACAGAAGGGTGTTATCCAAGTTTTAAAAAATCACAGTTTTTATATAGCATTGAGGATCCATTTGATAAAGATTCAGATATGAAAAATAGGAAGATTCAGCAAATCTGGCAAACACATTACTTAAAATAAAACAAATCTCTATCAGGATCAATACTGTCTGCTTTGGCTAACTCTTGGCCATCTACCAAGCACAGTGATACAGGACCTCATTGCACTCTTACTGAGTACAAAAAAAACACAAAACACTGGCATTAGAAAAAGGCGACCCGAGTACTCCACTTCAGTCCACGCTGACTCTATTAGTGCAGGATGCTTCTTTGTTGGTTGAATATCAGGATAAAGAAAAGAACAGATTTAAAAAATGGTACAAAGAAAGGAAAGTTAGAAACAGAATGTATATGAGAAACACATCAGGAAGACAGGTATTATTAAAACAGGGTTAAAATAAAATGATGAAAATACATTCAGTAGTAAGTAAAAAAAAGAAAAGAAAAAAAACAAAAAAAAAAACACACAAACTTTTTGTAGGGAAGACGGGTTACTAGAGTAAAGCTGGAAAGTGACTTTATAGTTGTTCTACAAACTCACAGTAACTTTACGTTCCAAACCATGCCGTCACGCTAACAGGGTACGTAGGGCTTGGCCTGGTAGAGGCCATTCTTAAAAGAACACTGGAGCTCATTAAGCTGGGGATGGCTGTGGCAGTCACTATGCTACAATGTTTTTTAGTGTACTGCCATTGTACCCTCAAGCTCTTCTTCACAGAGTTTCTATAGCAGCAGCAATCTACCTCTAGCCCTTGCCTTTATTGTGCTTTGAATGCCAAACAGCGAGCCAATTAAATTAGTGCAAACTATTTTGTTGCAGTGCTGCAAGTATTTTTTTCTGTCCATTAAGTACTATGCTAAACAGCCTGCTGGTCATGGTCAATCTGATATTCCAGAGATAAATGTATCTTATCAAAAGAAAATAATTAGAACCGCAATCTCACCCACAACATGTAATGGTTAAAACATATGCTGAAAAAAAAACTTATACTACCCGAGCGAGAAACTGTTTTCCTCTAAGTGATAAGAGCCATAACTAATGAGTTATTGAAGACTGTTTTTATGAATACAATACAACACATAAGTGTTAGTTCTCACTGAAGTGTGTCAAGTTTATGGTTGTTCATATAAGAAAGCACACTTAAGTTATCACTAACACTTAGGTGTTGTTTCTCAACATGGCCGTTAGTAAAGTCTCTCTACAATGACAGAGGTTTTCGGTAGCACTTTAGATTACATGGCATAAATATTGTAATAACTGGATAATTACCAACGATTCCTGATCTTACATAGTAACTGCTGTTTAAAATCATGGAAATGGCCTTGTGGACAACATTTTGTTGCCTAATGTATTTCCATGTAACTACACACTTATTCACCAGTACTTACCATGAAAAAACAAGAGGCACTGCTAACCAGTTATTATCGTGTTATTACATGTTTATGCATGACAAGTGATATACCGTAGTGTGTTTTTTTCATTATCGGGTAAATGTTGAATTAAGAATTGCGAGAAACTGTGGTACGTGTGACAGTGCCAGGCCAAGCCCTGCAAAAGTACATCACACTGCACTACTACGCGGATCTGTCCTGTAACTAGAGCATACTTACAAAATTCTTAAACAGACGCAAGCCCTGACAGGAAAAATAATAATATTTAAAAACAAGCCTACGTGACACAACTTTTTATTCGCTTACAGACCTCAACACACTGTTTAAATCAAATGAATTGGTCGGCCTCCTAGGCCAGTGGTGCACAAAATGGGGACGTGGAGAGTCAGTCAGGGGGGTGCGGAGAGTCAGCCAGGGGGGCGCGGAGAGTCAGTCAGGGGGGCGCGGAGAGTCAGTCAGGGGGGCGCGGAGAGTCTGTAGGGGACGCGGAGAGTCAGTAAGGGGGATGCAGAGAGTCAGTAAGGGGGCGAGGAGAGTCAGTAGGGGGGGCGCAGAGAGTCAGTAAGGGGGGACACGGAGAGTCAGTAAAGGGGCCGCGGAGAGTCACTCAGTAAAGGGGGCGCGGAGAGTCAGTAAAGGGGGCACGGAGAGTCAGTAAAGGGGGCGCGACTATGACTAAAGGGGCAGTTATGTAAAACCTTTTTTTTTAAACAATAGAACATTTTAAATAAATACATAAATGACAGCTAATTAGTTCAAGTTCTTACCTTTCAAATGAGCCGTTGACGATCACTCTAGGAATTGTATTATGTTTAAAGTGGTGAGTGTGTCAGTGAAACTACAATGAAGAGAGCTGAAATGGCAGCTTCCATGTATGGAACAACAAGTGTAAAAAAAAGCAGTAATAGTTTAACCAGTGTTTTAACAAGCTCCTTAACAAGCCGGTGGTATTCCCCAAATGGTTTCCTTTTTTTAGTGTGTGGTGTACCCATACTCTGTTTGTTAGTGTTTTACTTATTTTATGTAAGTCTCCACAAAAGGAGACAGTCTTTTCTTTTCATGACTAGCTACAGTTGTCTTTTTTGGTTTTTTTATGTACTTGTGTCGTTCGTGTCCGGTGTGCATATTCCTTTAGCTTCAGATTTAGCTGGCAAAAAATATATATATTTTTTTTGTGAAAATTCAGATTTATGTTTTTAGATTTAATTGCTGAATGTTAATGTTTTTTAGATTTATATGTTAAGTAAATGTTGAAATCACTAAGTTTAAAAAAAAAAGATTTAAGTTACATGTATTTTTATTTATTTGTTAGAGATGTTAGCTAAATGTTGACTTGCCAAGTGTAAAAAAATATTTAAAATTCACAGATTTATTTGTTAGAAACACAGATTTAACATGTCAGCCAAATGTTCAGTCGCTAAGTGTAAAAAAATAAAATAATTTTTTTTTTTACAAAATTTAATATGCGTGTCGGGCGGGGGGGGGGCAACAAAATGCTAAAAAAGGGGGGCGGTATTTAAAAAGTTTGCACACCACTGTCCTAGGCTAACTTTATCAACTTTACCTTTTAATAATTTAGAGGTTGTCATGCACTGAAATAAGGGACATTAGGGTTCTACACAGCCTTGCAAAAGATCCACCCTTTTATTATTATTATTTTTATTTATTTCTTAGCAGACGCCCTTATCCAGGGCGACTTACAATTCTTACAAGATATCACATTATTTATACATACAGTTAAATTATTTTTTTCACATTATTTTTACATACAATTACCCATTTATACAGTTGGGTTTTTACTGGAACAATCTAGGTAAAGTACCTTGCTCAAGGGTACAGCAGCAGTGTCCTCCACCTGGGATTGAACCCACGACCCTCCGGTCAAGAGTCCAGAGCCCTAACCACTACTCCACACTGCTGCCCTTGTATCCACACAGATAATTTTCACTGCATTTCTGTGAGGGGGGATTCTGACTATGCACCAAGTTGTGCAGAATCTTGTAAATTACAACCATTCAGGCTCCTATGTGTACTCCCTCTTTTCACCTTGTATCAGTCCTCTAGTATTCTCTGCCTATGTGTACTCCCTCTTTTCATCTTGTATCAGTCCTCTAGTATTCTCTGCCCATGTGTACTCCCTCTTTTCATCTTGTATCAGTCCTCTAGTATTCTCTGCCTATGTGTACTCCCTCTTTTCATCTTGTATCAATGGCCTCATGCATCTCCCATCCCTGTTTTCCATCCATTCACCATTCTGGACCTGTTAAGCCACATTTCTCATGTATGTCTCATTCTTACCTGTGCGTGAACCAGAGCGTCATTGAAAAGGATGAACCAGTTGACAGAGAATCTCCCTGCGCTCTGCAGCGTCAGTGCTTTGTTACTGCTCTCACAGATGAGGCGTCGAGAGGGCTTCCTCAGAGAATCCTTTACATGGCAACAAAGGAAAGTCTTTTACACCGTTCTCTATAACCTCCCTACTGAGCTGCTACAATACCATCATGGATTTTATCAACTCGGAAAACTGCTATCTTCCTACATACTTCATGTTATCACCTAATTACAAATCATCTTTCATTGAAACAAAAACAGAAAACAACCATTTTGTTAACAATTCTAAGTTCTGGTGTTTTTTGCCAGTTAATAACTGATGCACTACAAGACATGAAAACCAATATAAGATGCATGTAGAGGAAAGTTGATGAAACTGAATCATCCAAGAGACGATGATTTATAACATACAGAGTTTATCATTATTCAAAACAGGATAGTTCTCTCTCTCTCACACACGCACCGTCATTTTCCCAGGGAACGTCTTCCAGAAGTGATATGTATACTCTGCCTCTTTCCTTTTCCTCTTCAGATGTATAGCAAGGGCTTCATACTTTGAACTGCCATCCTGAAGCTTCTGATAATCTGCACTAGACTTGGGACAAAAGGAAGCACTAAATTACTGGAGTTGTGTTTTTACATTCCCCCGTGGCATACAGTCATTTGTATGTTAGTTTAAGGTACTGTTTCTACATACAGGAGAACAAACAGCCACATGACCATAACATGGAACACTTATTAGGTCAGATGTCTAGGCACCTGAGTGTTTATATAACCTTGCAAATATCTGCACCACACATAGTTTTTTTTATACATTCAAGATGCTGAAACTGTGCTAATGTGGGCTTTGTCACATGACTGCTGCCAAATGTTTAACTGACTTCATTGAGCTACATATCAAAGGATTTGTGCCAATTGATAGTTGACAATATATCCTTCATGATTAATAATGCATTTATGCGTGTCTACAGCTTTGTTTGTGGAAGTGGTTCTAAGTGGGAAAAATAATGTGAGATTTGAAGATGTCCTCCATGAATAACACAAATGCCTTTTTTCACCCCCAAGAGAGATTTCATGAAAAAACTGATTCACCAAATTACTGGCGCTTTACTTCTGCGTATCTCCACAAATGTGTGGCCTTTCACCCCCTCTCCTGCCTTTAGACAGGGAACCGCTGTTTCTACAGTGCGCTGGTTTTAGATCAGAGAGAGGTAGAGGAACGGAAGAAGTAGACTAAACTAGAAACCGGAAAATAAACAGGGACTTGAAAAGATGAAGGTTCTTGGCAAAAACATGACCTTTCATATTGCAATGTCTATGATTCCCTGTTCACAAGCAAGTAAAACCAGCTCAGCTCTTTCACAGCAATCGTAGTATGCTAGAACAACCTTTGTGAAAGCAGCTTTGATGTAGAACACTAATCCTGCTGGAATAGTTAAACCACTTTTTTAACTTACCACTTCAAAGCAGGTAGCCAGCTTGAGAAGCACCCTGCCATACTCGTGCAGATGTCTTATTGGCAGGTCGAACAGGGCAAGCAGCAAGTCCGAGAATGGCACACTTTCGTCATTTGTTTCTGCCAGTCTCTGCAAGAGCTCCGGGCTTTTGCCAAAGAAATCACTGGGGGGAAAACAAAGCATCAAACAGTTCCATAAAAGACACTGAAACTATTTAATTAGTTATAATACAGTTTAATTTTTTTAAAGTTAATAAGATCTAAACTCAGCAGATCAGAGTTTAGATCTTGCGCCACATGGTAATGATGAACCTCACTATTTCAGCATAAGAGCTGCGTCTTAAGATTTCATTAGAAATTCCACTGCAATTAAACGCTACCTTCTACCAGTATACTAGATCAACAGTAAACATAGAAACAGGATAAAATAATTGCTCAACAAAAACATTTAAATTTGTGGAAATGAATACTGTGCAGACATAAAATACCAGCGGGGTAATAAAAAACTACAGTTGGAATGGTTGGTTAAAAGCTGTTTAAAGTTGTTTTACTCACAGCGAGGGCTTAACCAGGGCCTGAAATCCCCCCATCACCAGGAAATCCCCCACAGTCCTCCAGTACCTGAAAGAGATGAAAAAAAACCATCACTGAAACAACTCACTAACAGCTCATCATAGCAGCACTGCAGAACACTTTTATATCACTGCTTGCACAATGGTTACTATATTTAAACAAAAACGTTAACTTGATACAGGAATTACTTCTGTGTATCAGTATATTCATTGCAATATACAGATATACAGTCCTTGAAACACACTGATTACCACCAAAGCAATGGAGAGTGGTACTGTAAGTTATATGACAAGAAGGGTCTTTGCCGTGTTGATTCAGACTGATTACCAGTTGCGGCACTGACACCAATGCATGATATCGGTAAGCACTTCTGAATACCTGCTTCTTACTACGCAATGCCATTTCTGTCTGTGAGCAGGCATTCTGGGATAACTGATTTATCAAGTTTTCTACAATAAGGTAACCTACAGACAAAATAATTGAAGCCATCATTTCCATCTACAAGAATGTCTTAAAGGAAAAGAAAAAACTGCATTATTGACCATTTAGAATCCTAGTATATACCAAAAAATAAATACATAAATAAATAAATAAATAAAACCATCAGTCTTATGAAATCTACCCCACACGGCATCATATTTAATTTTATATCAGTCTGGGGGTGCACGTGCATCCCATTCTTACATATTTTGCAGTGAAGTCGACAACACGGCTGTGCTACATGAAGCCTAGTACTTCCTGGCATTCCACATTTCCAGAAGCACAGCACACATCACATAAAAAATACCATGTGTATTGAGGTAATGCCTGTTCTTAATTTGACTTGCATTTTGGTTTTTCTTAGACTTTAAGTGGCTTAAAAATCACAGCCCGTCTCAAACTTTCAACATGTATTACGAATGTGAGACTTGCAGTGATGGCTTCAATTAGAACATGTGACACCACCGCAAAACATCCTGCAGTAGTGACTAGTGAGGTGTCTGTGTGGTTATGTAACCATGCTGTTGTTTGTAAGCTTTTCCCAGCTAAGGTTCCAATTTTGTGTACTTGCTCTTTGTAAATGTCCACAAATATCACAGAGTGCTCCAGCATCCGCATGCCCTTCACCTCCTTGGTACTGTGGAGAAACAAGTTGAGAGAGGCTACATGCTGACCAGTCAGGTAACAGAGTTTGCTGAACCGGCTAGCCATGGTCTGCAGCAGGAGGCTAGAGGCAGTACCAAGAGCTGTGCACAGGTTCTCTGTTAGGGGAAAAACAAGGAAGAGAAGATTATAACATGCTAGTACTGTATGGCTATGATATACAAACATATACCAGTTAAACTATATAATTTATATACTGTAGTTAATCTAATCAATAATAACAACTCTTCAAATCTATTACCAATTACCTTACTTGATACAGCAAAAAAAAACAAAAAACATTCTAGTACAAATTCAAGTGTTTTTAATTAAGTCATGTGAAATAATATCACATTTCGGCCCCCACTTCCTAAAGGCCAGGAAAAGTACTGCTATTAGTATTTTTGTGTTTCATCTCAAAATTTAGGAGACCTGGTCTCAAGAGTTCAAAGATTAATCGTTCATGACATGAAGTCTGGACACATTTCCTTTGTTTGTTTTTACAGGAAGAGATGGCATTTATTATTTATATATTTCAGTCTGAGTTATTTATCTTTTCTTAAGCTCTAATTATGCTGAATGTACTGAAATGCATTAACATCAATCATTAAAACAGAGATATGATAAAATTGCATAAACAGAAGAGACATCATAATGAAGTTCTTCTGATACTGGGTGTAAATTACCGGTATATCTAGGAGCGTACACCAGGAGACAGAGAAACATATGAGCTTAGTGTATCTAGATCAAAGCTCCTTCTGTTCCCACAATAGCCACACAGTACTAGCATTGTTGCAGGGGGAGCATGATCTAGCCCAGGAATCATATATCAGATTTGAATGTGGTCCAGCATAGCAGCCTGCACAAATGTTTATTGAAGCAGTGTGTACCGTACCGAGCCCCAGCAGTGGACGCAGGATCTGAGACTTGATGCTGCTCAGCCTGCAGTAGAATTTCCTCTCCGCCGATGCCAGCTCATGGAGGCTGGCTATGTAGCCCATGACGTTCCTGTCTGCGAGCGCCAGGCAGCTCTGCCCCCCTGAAAACACACTGCTGACATAGCCCAGCTGCAACACAGGAAAATCAATGTCCTTTCTCTGTGGGGTTTGGGAGTACATGATTTAATTTAGATTAATGTTATTATTATTTTTTTATTATTCTACTTTGAACTGTTACTCTTTAATGTTAGATTTTTAAAAGGCAGGGTACTAATTCAAACTCTAACCCCATATACCATAATACATACTTTTCCCCCTTCCCTCTCAAGACAGAAAAGTGGATAATGAGCTAAATACAGTATTGTTTGACATATTTAGCACAAAACCTCTCATGTATCAGTACACATAATAAAAAAGGTATAAAAAGCAACTGTGGTTTGCTTGCTGAGACAGCTTTGCTATACAAGATTGTAGATGGCAGATGACCAGAAAATGCATTTCTCCTAGGCTAGTGTGTGAATGAAGACACATTTCAAAACGGCTTGAGCGGTCTGACTTATACCACTATGCATTCTCTTCCTGTGCAGCAGGTAGCAGGAGCCTACCTTCAGTCCTATGTGTAGCACAGAAAGAGAGTGAGTGTGAGGCTGGGAAAGCATCAGGTCAGGTTAATACATAAGGGTGCTCACATTCATGCAGAAAGGCAGCAGTACAGGTTGCTGGGTGTACACCCCGTTTGTCTGTGGACTGCTTCCCTCCTGAGAAACCTGCTTGCCGCTGTAGTACAGTATGGGCTGGAAGCAATCTCCATCTGCTAATAAGAGGGTGTGCTCCTGTCCAGCAGCGATGTCCCACACACGTATACCCTCAGACATCTGGGGGGAAGGGAAAGAGAGCCATGAGAACCCAACACCCACACTTAGCCAGACAAAGCCCCTTTCTCTTGTCAAACTCAGACTGCAGGTGCAGCTATACTGACTTCACATACCGGAAATGATCATAAAACAGTGGCCGATCACCGCAATCATTATCAACACCTTTTATACGTTGTTCTTGAAACAAATATACAGATGCGTTTACTAGTCTGGTAATTGTTTTCCTGCTAGCTAACTACTCTAGGCCTTATATAGTGCACTGTTAAGCATGTTATGCATCACATGGCTCAGCTCCTTTGCATAGAATTGCTTTAGATGTTCATATTGGATTTTATTTCTTCATTGTTCTTAATAAAGTGGCTGCACTTTGTATAATCCCCTGTAGCGATTTCTGGGGGTAAAATGTATTTCCATTTGGCAAGACTTGCCAAACTATCTGTAGAAATAAATACCTTGGCCAGTCGTGGCATGGTGCTGGGTAACTCCATGTGCCCAAGCTGTCCAGAGTTGTTGCTGCCCCATGAAAACACCTGTCAGTACAATGGAAATGTTTTATCATTTTTCTAGGTTACAGCAAAACAGTGTAGGAATAAACACACCGTACGCCACAATTGTCATTGAAAGAATCATTTATTTTGTATCTAAATTTCTCATAGACAGTCATTACACGGATACATACAAAATGTATACAAATATACCGGAATAACAGCCAAGCATAGATGAATGTATGATTGTTAACCCTAATTAGACAATGTATTGTAAATGTATCTCAATGACTGGACGTTACTGCCACCTACCTGTGACTGTGCAGTCAGAGCCAGTGAATGATGTGCCCCTGAAGCCACCTGAATCACCTCTTTGCTGCTCAAACTTTTGATACACAAAGGCTGCAACCTGCAATACAACACCACCACTGAGACCCACTCATTTGTGTTAAACAATGTAAAATGCATTTGTACATAACAATACCTGTAACAGAGCTTTACAGAGAGAATACTGCAGATAAAGTTGTGTTAAATATTAAGACAGTGGGCTCTGTCACAACATTTGTGAGTTATTTGAAGAACGTTTTTTTCAAAGTCTGTTTTTATGAATAAAATAAAGTTTGACATTCACTAAAATGCTCTTTACTGTGGTTAATAAAACATTCTTCAAATACCCCATGTCAGAGAGTAGTGGATATCTCACAGTTTGCTGTCTCTATAAGGATTTACAGCAAGTCACAGGTTAAAGTGAATGGTACTGTTATTTTCTGCCCGAGAAGTTTCGATAACACTGAACATAAAAGGTTTCTCAGAAGGTTTATGAGATATAATAAACCTTTTAAAACATGTTAGCCCAAGCTTAACTATAGTGGTCTTAAAACATACAGTTGACATGCATATATTTCAGCTCTTGCCATTGCTTATATGAAAAGGTATAATGGCTATGGCTTTTAAATTTGTAATAAAGAAAAAAAAAAAACTAGGGGCCTACCAAGGTTCCTATGCACTAAGAAACCTCCAGCTGCCCTTACCTGGGGAGAATGTCCCCATGGCCCAGCTGCCCCTCCTTGCCTCTGCCCCAGCTCCACACCTCGGTCTGTAAGGAGGGGAGGTAGGCGTCAGCCTCACTGCCAAACGGGGGGGTCAGAACCACAGTCCTCATCCGTGGTCGGCTTGCCTTCCGAAGAAGTCTTGGAGAAACTGGAAAATAAGCATAAAGTTCCAGCAGCGACTTGTCATTAAAAGAACATCTTAGTCTTTGCACATGACCTTGTGTCTGCTTTGTTAGAGCCATTTCTTAACTACCAAATCATATGACTTATTTTTAAAAGGTAATATTTTGGATCACAAAACAAAATCACGTATCTAATTATATCCAGTAGCATACGCAGCTAAGTGGTATTGTATTGACAGCAAATTAAACTGTCAAACTGATTTATGTCGATCATACATGTTAGTATACTTGTATTTTTTCCTCAATAATGTAAAACAGTGTCTGACGTTACATCTGCATTGACAGTACCATCTAACTGCGTTTACTGTATTGTTTATTAAAAAAAAAAAAATCATCAGTATGCATCGAATGATTGTGTTTGGTTTGTTGAGAGTATATAAATATATACAGTATATTTACCCTAGAAAACACAGCGAATAAAAACTCTATAGTGTGAATAGCCCTTTAATCGGTGTGTCATAATCTAGGGATATTTGGAAATGTCTGTCCATCCATCCATCCATCTGTATGTATATCACACTGTATTTCAAGGTAACTTTTACATAATAGAGAAAGTAACACACATCTTCTACCACAACTGAAAGTGCTTAGAGCTAATACCAGGACACTTGTTATTTTGATGTACTGAATAAGAGCATCTTTTATTCAAGTGGATAACTCAGCTCATTAAAACAACACAGTATCTACAGCTGTGGCCAAAAGTTTTGCATCACTGAGAATTTTAGGATTAGACATCATTTAAAAAAAAAACAACTATATGAACATAATTTAGATCTTTTATTTAACATCATGTAATCACAGAAACTACAAAATGATATAACAAAAGTTTACCGGAAGTCACTACAGTATTTTCATGTTAGATTTCGAAATGTCACAATTTTCAATTTTTGCCAGTTTTTCGTTAAATGTATGGAAAACTACAAAGCAGTATGTAATTCAATATGTTAACGTAACATTATTCAGCAGGTTTCATTCGACTTTATCAAGCAAAATCTGTTAATTCTGTAGGGTAATGCAAAACTTTTGGCCATAGCTGTACATTTAAAAAAAAATCATAAATATACTGTTTGAGAGAAATCAAGCCAAAATGTTATTTTCTTTACTTTAACCATCCATATCAATTTTAGTCAGTTCTGAAACAAGTGTGAGAGGCTTACGTAGCATTGCCAAAATCATCATGCAGCCAGGCTTGTTGGACCAAAAATCTAATTTATTTTAATTGCAATACCCCCAGAGCCAGTTTTAAAAGTTGGCAGAAGACTGGACTCGGTAACGCTGGGCTAGGGGATAAAGCTAATTGACGGGACTGACTAAATTGAGTTGCCTTGATAACAGCTGGTGAGGAGGGAGAAGGCAGTGAGTGAAGAGAAAAAGCTGTGACTTTGGACAATGCAATAACTTAAGTGCAACACAATTTGGAGTGAAATATGTAATCAAATTCTTAAAATAAATCTGAAATCAGATACGTCTGAACACAACCAACACTAAGCAGCCAGCAAGCACTCATTACAAAAGACTCCTCTCTTTCTGAGAAACCATGGAAAACCCCAGAAAAATGGGGCATGAAAAGAAGCATAAACTCTTCTCTTGCAAAAGCAACGTACACTTTCCAGCATTTTGGTCTGCGCTAAAATAAGAATTGAAATACCATTGTTTTTTCACTGTGTTTAGCAGGAGAGCACTGCAAACTGGCGTGAACTTTACCTTGTTAACGAGGGCTCCTCTATTACACAACTGTCATATGCTTCAGGGAGCTGAAATAGCATTTCAGCTTGCCAGGCTTTAGGTATTCAAGCTATTCATGTTGTTTAATTGGGACGTGACTTTGTTTAATTGGGATACAGTATTTTCAAATGATGAACGGAGATTGCTTTTTTTTTTTTGCACAGTGCAGCAAGTGCAATGAGTACATGATTAAGCTGTGACTTGTGTAAAGTGTGTAAACCACGTTGAACTCTTGAAGGAGCAGTCTCCTGTCGTTTCTCAGGCTGCTGTTGCAAAGAAAGTTGGCGTGTCAACATCGTAGGTGCTTCGCCCTGTGACAAGATGTGATTTCATTCTTTTCATGTTATGTAAAAATAAAAAAAAACAGAGATTCATTTTATTTAGGAATAAAAAAAAAATGGATTTGTATTTTAAATTATGTATTTAACATTTAATCATAATGTGATGTGATAATGTGACGTGACTAAGGTCGCCTCAGCTGCCTCTCGTTTAATTGGGACAGCTGCTTATTCTGGATATTTTTCCTTCTCTCGAGGCGTCCCGATAAAGCGGTGCCGACTGTACTAATGTGATGTGTCCTGTGAAACATCCCCCCAAAGCTGTGTCTGGTTCGGTTTACAATAAAGAAACTGTACCACAGCATGACTAAAGACAAAAAGAAGCATGGACATCATAAAGAAGGCAGCCCTTTAATCTTCAGACACATGCGTATACACATCTGACATTATTTCGATGTATATGTCCAGTTATATTTCACATGTTCAAACAGATCAGTTACTAAATAAATATAGAAAACACCAGCACAGCTCTGGAAATAAGAAGTTGTGATCGTACTAGTAAACTGAAGGCAATGCAGTTACATAAAATGGGTTGCAATAGAGGATTTGAAGTGATCCTTTAACATGCTTCAGGGATGGAAATAAGAGTCCTAATGCATTGCAGTTTCACCCATTCCATTATGAGCTTGATTAGCCACAGTGTATACGTAACAAGCGCAGGTGTGCCTTATTAAAAATCATAGTAAAACCAGGAATGGATCTAACTGCTATGCATTAGGAGTCTTATTTCCATCACTGAAGCATGTTAAAGGATCACTTCAAATACTCCATTGCCACCCATTGTATGTAACTGAATTACCTTCCGTTTACTAGTACGATCAAACCAGTGTGTCATTATTTTGCAATTAACACAAATCTGTAAAACAGGAATGGCTTCAGTCTCCCCGGGAGAAAAGCTTCTGTTCTTAAATTAACCTTATGTGTTGCTTTAAACTAGCTTTGTAAAATTGCCAACCTGTCATGCAGCACATAAATCTGTTGCAATGGCGTGTAACTTTAACCCTAAGTATTTACAGATCTATATTATTTTTCTACCTTAAGACATTGCTTGGTCATAGAGAGTTTTACCATCAAAATAGGATTTAACAGTTTTTAATTAAGTTAATACTGTGTATACTGTATTGGGCCAAATTCACAGTATTTAATTATTTTATGTTTTTTTTTTTTTTTTGTGATAATGCAGTCAGCCTTTTAAACTGTTACAACTGTAAGCAGAACAGGAAAAAAAAAAAAGTCTATTACCTTGAGAAAGCAGGCCTGGCAGGGAGAGCCTGCGGCTTACCCCCTCGGCCTCCTCCTCTCGGATGTCCCCGAGGCTGGAGCTCTTCTTGCCCTGCATGGACTCCTCCAGTCGGACCTGCCCCTCGCGGGTCTCCTTCAGCCCCTCTGCAGGGACCGGGCAGCCCCCCGGGGGAGGGTAGTAATAGCTCATCACCTTCTTCAGGGACAGAGCCTCATAGGTGGAGGCTACCTTCACCCCCACGGCTGAGGCATACGAGACCACCAGGCTGTTCAGAGAAGAGGACACTGTAGTCGGTGGAGGCACTGGGTCGTCATCTACAGGTTCATCCTGAGCCTGCCAAATAAAGTTAAAAACAAAAACATAATTATTATTTTAATATAACAAGAAGGTAGTGGTAGCATTTTAAACTCAACAATCGTTCTGACATTTTTTCTTGAAATTATTTCTGTATGCCTTTTAATAATTACAAAGGCTATAAAGCATTCCAGGCATGCTAGAGTAAATGTAGCATGCCAGAGCACAGTTTGAGGGATTTGAGTTTGAGGGACAATCAGCTAGTGTTAGGAATAGGTTTGCTAATTAAAAAAATGTTTATCAACTTTTATCTTTTTTTAAATATCATTTTAAATATTTAAGTTTGAAAAGCTCACAACACAATGACTTGCAGTTCTAAGAAATTTATTTACAGCTTTTGAGGCTGCGTTAACAAGTAAATTGGTTTGGTAAATGCACAAGGGCTAAGCAGGGCTATAAATTATTTGTTGAGGAAGAAAAATTTGTTAAGCAAACTCTCCCCTAGAAATGTGCACAGAAAACAAGCCCATTAATTGACTCTGTCTGATTACACGGTACAGTCATTACATGACTTGCCTAATGCCTGAGATTTCTGTGGTAATGGGTCTTTCCTAATACAGAAGTTTGATCATCAGAAAGTCTGCTGTTGTCAGTAGTCTGATATTGGTAATGATTACATCGTGTAACAATTTTTTTTTTTTTTTGGTTCCTGGGTAGTAAGTGTTATTTCCTAATTGCTTATGCCTCAAAAGTATAGAAAATGGCTATTATTCCCCACAAACTTTGGTTTTGTGACCAGGACAGTGATATTTTGAAATTGACCTATTTTCCAGAACATTCCAGATAGATTCAGTGCTGAGTAAACTTGGAGTAACTTCTAGAACTTTCTAGAACTTTCCAGTAATATAAATAGTAGTATAAATACAGGGGCCTTAAGCCCACCAGTTCAGTTTAGTTCCAGCTGCCTAAGTGGATACATATCTGCATTTTTCTGAGATGACATCAAGGTCATAGGAGACTTCAAAATGGTGGCATTCCTGATGGGTCTCCAAGGCGGTTTTACCAAGTTTCCCTGCTATCTTTGCCTTTGGGACAGCAGGGACACCAAGGCGCACTACCACAGGCGGAACTGGCCACAGCGGACCGAGTTCTCTGTGGGGAGGAACAACATCAAGTGGGAGCCACTGGTGGACCCCCGGAAGGTGCTGATGCCACCACTGCACATCAAATTGGGCCTTATGAAACAATTTGTCAGAGCTCTAGATAAGGAGTCGGCAGCCTTCAAGTACCCTCAAGACTTCTTCCCTAAGCTGTCTGAGGCAAAGGTCAAAGCCGGTGTCTTCGTCGGACCACAGATAAAGTAGATCCTGGAGTGCAATGAATTCCCCAAGAAGCTCACTAGTAAGGAGAAAGCGGCTTGGAACAGCTTTGTCGCAGTGGTTCGGGGCTTCCTGGGCAATCACAAGGCCGAAAACTATGTGGAGCTGGTTGAGACTCTGGTGAAGAACTATGGCACAATGGGCTGTAGGATGTCCCTCAAAGTCCATATCCTTGATGCTCATCTTGATAAATTCAAGGAGAACATGGGAGCGTACTCGGAGGAGCAAGGCGAGCGCTTCCACCAGGATATACTGGACTTTGAACGCCGCTACCAAGGACAGTATAATGAGAACATGATGGGAGACTACATTTGGGGGCTGATTCGTGAAAGTGATTTACAGTATAATCGTAAATCTCGAATACTTATACTTATAAGTATACTTATAAAGTACTTATACTTTAGTATAAATACATGTTAATTTGGATTCATATGTTGTTTTTTTCTGACTTTATGTGAACGAAAAGACACAAATTCGCCCGTTTTCTCATTGGAAATAGGTAAATTTCAAAATATCACTGTCCAGGTCACAAAAGCAAAGTTTGTGGGGAATAATAGCCATTTTCTATACTTTTGAGGCATAAGCAATTAGGAAATAACACGGACTACCCAGGAACAAAAATTGTGTTACATAGTGTTATAAATAATTTATAAGAAATCAAAATTCCAGTGAATCTTATCACACACACTGCAGCATACCTGTTATGTTTAATATGAATTCCTCAAAAGGTCTTAATTTCTGTGATTTATAGTAAGTTAATAAGTTGTCTAAAAGATTTTACACAGTTTGAGCGACCCGCTTTTTCAGTTCTCTCACCCTGCATGAAAAGAAGATGCATAGCGGTTCTTATTTTGAGATGTGGTCTCTTGAATCAGTATCTAGTAAACATAAGCACATATTGATACTGATAATAGTTTGACGGCAAAACCAAAAACTTAACTTAGGGGTTGATTACAACCTATACCCTGCCAGGATAAGTCATATATATATATATGCAGCAGTGTGGAGTAGTGGTTAGGGCTCTGGACTCTTGACTGGAGGGTTGTGGGTTCAATCCCCAGTGGGGGACACTGCTGTTGTACCCTTGAGCAAGGTACTTTACCTAGATTGCTCCAGTAAAAACCCAACTGTATAAATGGGTAATTGTATGTAAAAATAATGTGGTATCTGTATAATGTGAAATAATGTATAATGTGATATCTTGTAACAATTGTAAGTCGCCCTGGATAAGGGCGTCTGCTAAGAAATAAATAATAATAAATAAATAATAATATATGTTGATCAAATCAACCCCTACGCTGTGTGGATTTTGCAAAATCTCAGATAATTTCTAAGCTTTAAAAACAAGGTATTTTCTGCTCCCCTCACATGTGGCCGATGAGAATGTAAGCCTCTCACCTGTGGACACTGTGCATTTTTGGCTGTTTGCTCAGCCAGGGAATGGTCCGACAGTCTCTTGAGGTACTCTTTGACAGCCTGCTCGTCGGGGTAAGGGGAATTCTTCACCCGCTGGTTGGCCACTCCCCCGTGGGCCTCTGGTTCCGGTTCTTTCACATTCCCCCTATCTGAGTATTCACTCATCTCCTTCCCCTCAGGAGGAAGTTCAGTGGTGCCCAGGTCTTTCTCATCCCTGCAGACCACCGTAGGTGAGTCTTTACCGCTGGGCTCTGTAACAGTGCTGCCCAGTGAAGGTTCTGAGGGGGACCGTCTAAGTTTCTGCACAGGAGAACCCTGTCTTTGCTCAGAGTCTGTCAGCTCCATGCCCAGCGGACAGTAGTGGCTGTCCGAGATGATGACGTGATCCTCCTTGTCAGTCATGGTGATTAGCAGCTGATTACAGTGGTTGCATTTGTCTGGGATGAGCTTGGCCTCCTGTGAGGGGAGCCGCTGGACAAGTGCCAGGCTGTGGAAGGCCCCACAGGCTATTTGAAGCACACGCCTACCTGCTAAATGTTCCACCTTCTGGGGCTTGGATACTGGGAAAACACTGGTGACGAGGCCTAGCTGGCAGCCACTGCCCCAAGCCCAGACCTCACAGTGCACAGACAGAGCTATTGTGTGCTGCTCCCCACACGCTAACTGTTTAATCCTGATCTGTTGAGGTGGGCTTGTCTCTCGGTCTGCAATGCTGATCGCCATGGGGTCTGGGACCACGTTTTTACTTGCCACGCCGCACTGGCCAGAGGAGTTCTCACCCCACATATACGCTGTGCCATCTTCAGAGATCGCCCCGCTGTGGAAGCTCCCAGCAGCAACAGCAACAACCCGCTGTCCAATCAAAGCCTGCTCCAGGATGGGAACTGGAGCAGGATTGGCTGAACCCTGTCTCCATGGCAACTCTCCAAAGCTGTACACCTCACCTCCTGTATAAAAACACACACAAATGAAACCTAATTTACAGGTGTGAGTTTTTGTATAAAATAAACATCTCTAATTTAAAAAAATCTTGAAATTTGGTTAGTGCTAAGCTCTTCTTTCCAAAATGTAAAAATAATGACTTATTGCCAAGCAGACTGCAGTCTGTTGGTAAGCTAACTTGTTCCAGTCTTACACAGGTCAAGACTATTTCTGTGTTACAGTGTAGTAACTTTCAGATTGCTCCAGCATTAACTTCTGCATGGACAATTTCTTCTGGTTAACAGTATAAAGGAAAATACAGCACAAACTACAAAGTTGTTCATTCTCAGGGAGAACATAATATTTTAGCCAATTTTCTTTGCCTTCAATTTCCACTTCTGACCTAAGGAAGAGATGTGTAGTCTTGGAAGCTAGTGTATGCAGTATATATAATTGTATATATATTCTAGTAGTTCGTATTAAAAAGGTATCACCAAAGAAAGGTTGTTCATTCATCTTGTGGACCAGCTCAGCTTCTCACATATTACTAAGCAGGCGTTGTAAAGCCACACTCCTTTTACAGAACACAGGGCCTTTTAGCACAGCTGTGATTCAGACACTGGACCAGTCAAACCGGAGGGACCTGTGTGCAGTGTCAATACCATTTCAAACAATACAGAGCAGTGTAACTACCTACATTTGGAAAGTACCAAAATATGCAATGAATGGCTAAAATAATAAACAACTATTTCATTAATCGCCATGCTCCAGTAAAAACCCAACTGTATAAATGGGTAATTGTATGTAAAAAAAATAATGTAATTGTATGTAAAAATAATGTGATATCTTGTAACAATTGTAAGTCGCCCTGGATAAGGGCGTCTGCTAAGAAATAAATAATAATAATTAATCTTTTCTACAGGTTTAATACCCTTAGGGCCCAATTTACAAAGTTTTTGCAAAACTGGCATTACTGTTGTTTTAAAAACTTGTAAATCTGACCCCAAATGTTGACACTGAATGTGGCCATCTGGACAGATTTGAAGGTTTGTGTTAAAACCAGACATCTGGTACTTGGAAGAAAAAGCATGCCCTGCTGCCTCAACGTATAATGGGTCATGACTCTTAACATCAACTCTATGCTCTCTAATGCTGTGACTTTGATACATGTCAGGTGCACTGCTCACCAACTGACTCACTAAATGACTTTGGGCAAATCTGTTACCTGAGAGACTTACAGTTCATAAGAGCAGCCAAGCTTCAATGAATTTGTCGAATCTCAGTTATTCTATTTAAAACTAGTCCAGTAGTTTCAATATGCCCAACTTGACTTTCAATAGCTTTTTATAGCTGTATGTTACAATTTCAAAGAGGAATAAAGAAACTACTTACTGTATACCGATAATCAAACTGCTCTGTTCCTGAACAAAGTTGTTTCTTCTTAACTTGAGTGTTACAATGTGTCCCTTTGTGTTTTAAGTTACCATTACCATATAGCAGACAAATAAAATCTAAATTATATATATAAAAAAAAAAACATATAATTGATTATATGTTTTCTTCATTATTGGCCTGTAGATCATGATACTAGTACGCACGATAGGATTCATCTCATGTACAATAAATACAAACATGATTCCAGTAAATCTTAAATGTATTAGCAACACTGTAGATTTTTGTCATGTTGTTCTGAAAGACGCACACATTTTAAGTCACACGTAATAAGTATGCCTCCACACTTGAGTACTTGAAAGATCAAGCTAACTGGATTTTGCCTCCCTGTCATCAGTTGCTACAATTCATAATATCACAGATTCCTTACCTTCTGTCAGAATTACTCCATGTCGTGTACCCAGAGCAGCTTGCAGGACAGTCTTTGACCCAAGTCCAAGCACTTTTTGTGGTTTTACTGAACAGGAATAGCCCTTCCATGTATGGAGCAAGCCTCTCTCCCCAGGTCCCTCTTCCTCCCCCGAGCTAAACAAACAAAACAATATCCTAAATATATAGACAAACATTAAACACTTGCAATATATAACATACACGTTTGTGTAAATGGTGCTCCCGTATCTATACTACACAATTACTGATGTTTCACCATGAACAATCTCCAAAGTGATGATTCTACAGGTCATTCGTTCTAGAGATGAGACTGACACAGACTACCAACCCTACAGTAACTTAAATAAATGAAATGGTCGTAAGCAGCAAAAATTGTTATTTATCCTTTCTATGACTATTTAACTCTGTTGCATAATCCTTACAGTGAATCATACACTCTGTTGACAGTGTTTCTAATTTGTAGTACCTCTGTATACTGTAGTCAGTATAAAGGGGCCAATGAAACTATATATAGTATAGAAAGGAGTATCAGTTTGGAATACAGTATGTCATGCATTCCACATACTAGGTTGTAAATATTATGCTCTCAACCTGGTGGCACTTGGGCCATCCTATAGACAAAGCAAGGCTAAATTGGTGGGAGGGACAAGCAATACATCTCAAATGATTGGAGATGAGGCCTGGAAGCTACACGATTCACATTAATCTCAGCCACTGAGTTATTGTGTGAATTTATGGGAGGTCATTGAGAATAGCCTATAATGGGGCATGATAAAAAAACATGCTGTCAGACATACAGTACGAGGCACCTCCATTAACCTTGAATAAAGGGCAATGACATTTAATTGTTTCCTGTGCCACATGTAATCATTTGAAAAGCCCTATTATTATTATTATTATTATTATTATTATTATTATTATTATTATTAATAATAATAATTTCTTAGCAGACGCCCTTATCCAGGGCGACTTATAATTGTTACAAAATATCACATAATTTTCTGTAGATTATGCTGTGGCTGTAGTTTGAGAAGGTAATAACAGCAGCTGACATGAAACAAAATAAAATATTCTGCACATTATTCTGTAATGCTGTGCTAAAAGGCAGCAGAGCATACTTTAGTAACTAAACATCTTTATGTTTAGTTACTTTCTAAAAAGAACCCATTGAGGGAAACACAGAGGATTGATGCAAAGAGAGATGCAACACCCTCTCTTGAAACCTCAACAATCAACTGGGAGCAAATATGTGGGCATCTAATACCGTTTTTACACTGGCTCTTTAGAGTGGTGTAGAGTGCGCACTGAAGCAAGACTTGCAACCTGTTTTGTTCACACTTCCCTTTAAGTGCGAATGACTACTGGACTAACTCATCCAGCTCCTGGGGTAGTTTTGAGTCTGCTTCAATTACTACCACAGTAATTTGATCCTGCACTAGTGTGTATAAACAAACTAAGCCACATTAAAAAATAATGCAAGTGATTGTGCAAGAGTCATGCGCGTGAAGATGACCTTTACAGAAGTGCAGATCAAAGAATTTATTTTGCTTAAGTGTGAAAAGAGCCTGGATGCCAACTAACTACCTTATGGTGCGCTTTTTATCCTATAGCCTAACTGGGTCAGTATTATCAGCCTGGAGGGTCGTGGGTTCAATCCCAGGTGGGGGACACTGCTGCTGAACCCTTGAGCAAGGTACTTTACCTAGATTGCTCCAGTAAAAACCCAACTGTATAAATGGGCAATTGTATGTAAAAATAATGTGTAAAAAATATTGTAATTGTATGTAAAAATAATGTGATATCTTGTAACAATTGTAAGTCACCCTGGATGAGGGTGTCTGCTAAGAAATAAATAATAATAATAATAATAATAATAATAATAATAATAATAATAATAATAATATAGATAATAAAACAGAATAGATAATGCAGTAGGAAATGAAATAGACCCCTACTGTCAGCTATGAATGCATTTAGCAGAAATAGTTGATCCGTAAAGTACTAACCTATGGTTTAAAATCCATTTCCGTATCTTACTAGTGCTGACAAGAGGTAAGACAACGGGTTTTAAAACCCTGGTTAGCGCTCCTTTACTGTCACTAGTGTGCAGTTTAAATAGTCTCAATTAGTCCTTTTACTTCATCACTTACTCCTTCTCAAGTTGTTCCATTAATAGGCGCTCTCCATATTACCACCACAGCGTGTCAGTTAACAGTCTGAACCCTATGAAACAAAATAAAAACAATGAATGAGAGATTCATTCAAAATGCATAGTGGTGGGCTGGCAATAGGCTCATGATGTGGTGACCTAAATAATGAAGGCCTCAATTGCTTATAACATTGATAAGCACAATCCCGCCAGACAAAACTCCAGTTGTACCAATAGATCTGGTTAACTGAACCAGAGGATGCACAGTTCAATTAATATTATATCAAATTACCTGACTCTGCTGAAAATGTATTAACATTCAGAAGTAGTCTTATTTAATTGAAATTCTGAGGTATTCTGAACGGATGTAAACTGTGTTAAATCTAAATACTGTCAATACACTTCAGAGTGTCAGGTCTGTGAAAACAACAATCGGAGCAAGTGCAAATCTCTTTACTGTATTTATGTCTTTAAAGCACTGTATGCCAGGGAGGGCCTTATTCACATTTTAATTGTATATACTTACATTAGGGGTTGTAGTTTGCGCCTGTATTATAGATTAAATATGTACTTTACCAATAATCAAAAAGTGATTTCCTTTTTAAATTAGTGCATTTGTGGAAGTACATTATAATGTTTTCTTTGTATAAAAGTAATATCCAATTTCACCCTCTTCTACAAGGCAATTCAGTTATCACCAGCTGACTTTATTCTAGCCAAAAAAGTCTTGCTTTGCATAACTCACAAGACACAAAACTAAACAAAATTTCCAAGTCAAATTGATGATGACATTTTTAAAAGTATCCCCAAAAAAACAAAGGCAAAAAAAGTTCAATGAGCTGTAGTAATCCATCATGTGTTGTCTGGAATCAGAACTACTGTATAGCATATACGTGTTTGTGTTGGAAATATAGCTTTATTAAAACAAAAAAACAGGGGGCTCCCGAGTGGCGCATCCGGCAAAGGCACTCCGTCTGAAGTGCAGGATTTTAAAATGCAACGCGTAGTGGATTTCTTACTAATGTGTAACCAATTTTAGATTTTTGTGCCAAGAGGGCCATAACGCTTTGATTCAACGCATTGGCATATGGCCAATCAGTGTATAGTTTTAAAATCATGTAATACTTTGTAACCCTGCCCACAATGCATTGTGGAATTTCAGCCACAGGCAATCCAGACTGCCCTTATAGGGCTGCATAATAAATGCTCAAAACACTGACCTGCTCACAGTAAGAAGATTGTCTTTACATGCAGAAAATATATAATGTGTGTGTGCGTGTATGTATATGCATCTTAACTGTTTGTATTTATAATTCTTATTCAAACAAGTCAGGAAGGCAGGTTAAGATTTTTTTTAATTATTGTATTATATTCACTTTTTATTTAATGTTGTCTTTATGATTTTATCAATTAAGCATGTTTATTTTGGCACAATATTTTCTGCAGATTGGAACTAATTACAAGTTAATGCTCTCCTGTTCGCAGCTCCCATACAAGTAAATTGATTGATTTTGGAGAAACTGAGCACCTGGTATAAATAATAATAATATATAATAATATAATAATATGTTCTTGATTTCATGATTCCAGAGTTTTACTTGTCCAGTGTGACCCGAGTTTGTTTGGAGTGCAGGCTGAACGCACAGCTATTAGGGTGGCTGGAGAGCAAAAATGAAACAAAGAGCCACCTAATTTAAGGGTGCATCTCCCTGCCTGTGCTTTTGGTCCCCAGTCTGTCGTGTATGTGTTTTTAAAACATTTTAGTATTTTAAAAGGCATTGGGGTTTTAGAGGAGTTCTGGAGATGGAGCGTATTGGTTTTATTATTGTTGTTTTTAGTGAGCCCTGCCTCCGTGCTGGTATTGAGCCACACTGCCCTTTAGTTTTAAATTGAAATCTTGTATTTTAGTTATTGTTTTAATTAACGGGCAGTGCAAACCGCATGCCGTGACTGTGTATTCTAGATCTACCCTGTTTAAGTATAGTTCCCACCTGTATTTAATAAAACGATGTTCGTTACCCGACATAATATTGTGGTCTTCCCTTCTGGTATGCTGCCTGCCTGATCCCGCCCCGATCAGAAAGAATCAGTGCCTCTCACGGGTGCTATAACTTCAATTTTTATATTACAGGTAACTATTCTTTCTTGTATGACATATTATTTTATAAGTTAACACTATACGTTGCCAGCGATGTATTAATAATAATAATTTTGGCTGCATTGCGTTACCAGCTGTAGTACGAGTTGTATGTATATATACTGTATATATATATATATATTTTAGCTCAAAGAGCCAGCTGCCCAACGTTTCGATATGTTGTACATATCTTTCTCAAGGGAGCCTGTGTTTGAATCCAAACCTTGGAGGTATTTATAGGTTTTTGACGGTATGACAACTACTTGTTATTGTTTACATTCAAATTCATGATTTATTCTTACATGATGTAATGGTGTTCTATATATTGTGACATCATTTTTACTTCTATCTTTGAATCTGTATTAATTCTAATTAACACTACTTTATATAAACTTATATTTTTATTATATCATGCAATGCTGGCTCTGAGGATCAGTCTAGATTTGGCCTCCCCAGCGCATCAGCATGCACAACTTTTGAATGAATTTTGTTTATTTATTTAAATGTTATATATTTATTGAAGTTAATTAGTTCATTCTTTTCTGTTGAGTCCCGCTGGCATAATCGTGTTCAGTCTATTTATCCATTTACTTTCTTTTATTCTTCTATATGTCGCATTGTCTAATTTGAGCTGTTCTAATACTACAAACTTTACATCATTTATGTCATGTCCCTGACTGGTGAAGTGCTGTACTATTGGTTCATTCATTTTTTTATTTCTAATTAATGAAAGGTGGTTCTACTTTTATATAAAGTAGTTCCAGTCTCTCCAACATATTTGATTTCATCACATTTTTCACAGGCTATTCCATAAACAACATTGCTATTTTTACAGTAGGTATTAGTTTTTAGTGGATATGTGGTGTTCTTATGTTTAATTATATTTTTACGTTTGTCTATGTATTTACACACTTTACATCTACTAGTGCATATGTTCGTAGAACCTATTTTGTCAATTATTCTTTTATGTTTACTGTGAACTAAAATATCACCTAAATTAGCTTCTCTTTTGAATGCTACAACTGGGGCCTTAAGAAATACTTTTTTTAATTTTTCTGAATTATGTAGAATCCGCAAGTGTTTCCAAACTATCTTAGAAATATTGGGCAAAAGTTTAGAGTAAGTCATTATTAATGGGACTCTTTTGACCTTTTTATCTCTATTTTTATAATCTAGTAGATCATCTCTTTTTAGTTTATCCACTTTTCTTAACTCCGTCTCTATAATTCTTTCTTTGTATCCTCTTTTTTTAAGATTTGTTTTTAATACATTTCTTTGTTTTACATAGTCACTTTCTTTTGAGCATATTCTTCGTATTCTTATTCCTAGACCCTTTGGGATTGCCCTTTTAGTGTGTATCGGATGTGCAGAGGACATGTGTAAATACTGGTGCATGTCAGTAGGTTTACAGAAGAGGTCAGTCTCAATTGAACCTTCTTCAAGTTTTACTATGGTATCTAAAAATTCTATTTCTTTCCTTGTCCATCGAAGGTCCACCTTAATATTACTGTGTATCTCATTTGCCATTTTATGAAACTGGAAAAGAGATTCTTCTCCATGTGTCCAAACCCCAAAAATATCATCTACAAATCGAATGTATTCTAAAGGTTCTCTTTCTGATTTTCTAAGTAATTGTTCTTCCCATTTCCCCATGTATGTACTGGCAAAATGCATTCCTAATTTAGATCCTATTGCGGTACCATCGTTTTGTTTGTAATTCTTATCAACAAATGTAAAATAACTGTTTTCTAAAACTATGTTGATCATGTTCAGTACCTCTGCTGTAGGTATTGATTTATCTAGTCTATTATCTAGTGCTTTTTGACAAGCTTCTAAAGTTTCTTTACGAGGGACACTTGGGTACAAGGATTTTACATCCATGCAAAATAAAATTGTATTCTCTGGAAGGTTGTGTTTTATTGATTCAAGTCTTTTTAAAAATTGTGTTGTATCCTTAACATAGCTTGGTAATTTCTCAACGTGCGACCTAAGTTGTTTTTCTGCTATTTCAGCTATTATGTGTGTTGGATTATCAATTGTACTGACTATCATTCGCATAGGGTGATTTTCTTTGTGCATTTTAGGATTTCCTCTTGCTAGGCCTGTTCTTGCATTATGTGGCTGCATGTATTTTTTTAATTCTTTTGATATAATTTCTTTATTGTATAGTCTCTCTGCAATTTCCTTAACCTCTTTTACCGATTTATTGATCTTATTGCTTTTAACTTCTTCATATGTATATGTATTATTTAATTCACATTCTACAGACTTCATATAGTCATCTGTGTTCATTATCACTATTCCTGAGCCTTTATCTGCTGGTCTTATCATTATATCATCATCATTTAACAACTCAGTCATAGCTTGTTCTTCAATATTGGTTAAATTAAGTTTACATCTTTTCTTTAGTCCTACTATTATTTCTTGTTTAACTACTTCAATATACATATCTAACCATTTATCTCTTCCATCCGGAGGAGTCCATGTGCTTGTACTATTAACCTTAATCCCATGTTCATAATTACCCTCTGAATCCGAGATATTTTCATTGAAAAAATATTCTGCTAATCTCATGCGTCTCTCCCACTCCTTTAATTCAGTGGCCTGTTTATCTTTATCGATGTATTTTTTAGTCGGTATAAACTTAAGTCCTTTACTCAGTACCGCTTTTTGGGATGTGGTTAAAGTTTTACTTGATAAATTGAATACTATGTCTTCTGTCTTATCTTTTGTGTATTTGGTACCATGTCTATTTTTGGGTCTCCTATCTTTCTGTTTTGAATTCTCTGTCCTATTCATGTTTAACTCTCTATTTTGCATTTTATTATTTACTTTAACCTGGTTTATTTTTACTGTTTTAGATTTATTTTGATTATCTTTCTTAATTATGCCACAGTATTCAGATTTTCTTCCGGTTTCATTGTCTTTAAATACAATAACTGAGAAATGGTTATCGTTGTATAAAAGATTAATTGGATCGTTCTTATTTTTAATATATTCTATTGTGCCTTCGTATTTAAAACAGTCCTTATTCTTTAAGTCTATGTATACGTGTATGGGCCTATTTAGGAGGTCTACAGCTGCCATAACTTCTGCCTCTGTAGCCCAAGAATCTATACTCCCATCACTTAATTTCATTTTTTCAATATGGGTCACTGAGTCGATGTACATTTCATATTGTTTTATATTGCTTTCCATTAGTTCTATTACATTATGTCTAATTGTTCGATGGTCATTTTGTGAACCGTATAAAACTACACCTAAACATCTAAAGAAACAGTTCCCGTCCTTCTCTATTTGAACTATGTTGTAGTTGTCATAACTCTTATACTCGCATTGCTCAAGCATTCTATTCGAAAGTGTTTCAGCAGTGTTTTCCTTATTCTCTGATTTGTTATGATTTGAAATTTTAATTTTTTCTAGACCTATTCTATTTTGTAATCCCGGTTGACCTCTTAATTTGCGTAATTTCATTATCTTTTTGTTGTTCAAATGTTCTAGTGTTTTGTTCTCAAAGTTGTCTACTTTACGAAGTAACTGTCTCATTTCTGATGGAGGGAACATGCAATTTATGTCATTTATTACTATCTCTATTTCATTACTTATTTCTCTAATTCGTCTTGCCGATGTTAATTTAGCTTCCTGCATTACCTTAAACGAAGTCTCTTTTAATATCTGATTTACATTTAATCTTTCTGCTTCACTAGTCTTCATGTTTACGCTTAGTTTTATTTTAAAGCCAGTTGGAACTACTGCATTATCTATACAAGTATCTATAAAGTTTTGATGAGAACGATACTTAGCTCTCTGTGCCATCAGTCTCTTAAGTTTATTATCCGCCTGTCTTGCCCTCCTGGATTGGTGTAATACTCCAGTCCGCCTCTCACTTCCTCCATTCATTTCCTTTGTAGGATGATATTATGTATAAAACACAATAATATATTTTAGCTCAAAGAGCCAGCTGCCCAACGTTTCGATATGTTGTACATATCTTTCTCAAGGGAGCCTGTGTTTGAATCCAAACATTGGAGGTATTTATAGGTTTTTGACGGCATGACAACTACTTGTTATTGTTTACATTCAAATTCATGATTTATTCTTACATGATGTAATGGTGTTCTATATATTGTGACATCATTTTTACTTCTATCTTTGAATCTGTATTAATTCTAATTAACACTACTTTATATAAACTTATATTTTTATTATATCATGCAATGCTGGCTCTGAGGATCAGTCTAGATTTGGCCTCCCCAGCGCATCAGCATGCACAACCTTTGAATGAATTTTGTTTATTTATTTAAATGTTATATATTTATTGAAGTTAATTAGTTCATTCTTTTCTGTTGAGTCCCGCTGGCATAATCGTGTTCAGTCTATTTATCCATTTACTTTCTTTTATTCTTCTATATGTCGCATTGTCTAATTTGAGCTGTTCTAATACTACAAACTTTACATCATTTATGTCATGTCCCTGACTGGTGAAGTGCTGTACTATTGGTTCATTCATTTTTTTATTTCTAATTAATGAAAGGTGGTTCTGAATTCTTTTATATAAAGTAGTTCCAGTCTCTCCAACATATTTGATTTCATCACATTTTTCACAGGCTATTCCATAAACAACATACACACTACCGATCAAAAGTTTTAGAACACCTCAATTTTTCCAGTTTTTATTGAAATTTACGCAGTTTAATGTCTCAATGTACTCTGAAATTAAAGCATAGAACAAATAAACAATTGGAGATAAAAAAGAAATCATGGAATCGTTTTGTTTAACAAAATTTAATCTAAATTTTTGACTCATCAAAGTAGCCACCTTTTGCAGATATAACAGCCGAACACACTCGTGGCATTCTTTCTACAATGGAAATCAAATATTGTTCGGAAAGTTCTTCGCAACACTGTTGCAGAAGTTCCCACAAATGTGTTGCACTTGTAGGTTGCTTTGCTTTCACCCTTCTGTCCAGTTCATCCCAAACCAGCTCGATGGGGTTTAAGTCTGGAGACTGTGCTGGCCATTCCATGATTTGAAGCCTACCGTCTTGTTCTTTTCTTCTAAGGTAGTTCTGACATAGCCTGGAGGTATGTTTTGGGTCATTATCTTGCTGTAGGATGAACCCCTGACCAACTAGGCGTATACCAGAGGGTATTGCATGGCGCTGCAAAATGCTGTGGTAGCAGTTTTGGTTCAGGGTGCCCCTCACTCTGTGCAAGTCGCTGACTCTGGATCCAGCAAAAGAGCCCCAGACCATCACGCTTCCTCCTTCATGTTTGACAGTTGGTGTCACACACCGAGGAACCATCCTTTCGTCTACTCGACGGCGTACAAAAACCCTGTGTGATGAACCAAAGATTTCAAATTTTCATTCATCGGTCCATAAGACCTTCTTCCAGTCTTCAGTAGTCCACTGGCGGTGCTTCATGGCCCAGGCAAGCCTCTTTTTCTTATTTTGCCGTCTTAGCAATGGCTTTCTTACTGCCACTCGACCTGTCAAACCTGCAGCTCGAAGTCTTCTCTTCACAGTTGAAACTGAGACTTGCTTACTTCGACCAGTGTTAAGCTGTGCTTGAAGCTGTTGTCCTGTGAGCCGCCTATCACGCAAGCTGTTGACTCTCAGAAACTTGTCTTCTGATTCTGTTGTGGCTTTGGGTTTGCCAGACCTCTTCCTGTCAGAGTTTCCTCCAGTTTCCAAGTGCCTTTTGATGGTGTAGGAAACTGTACTCACTGACACCTTGGCTTTCTTTGCAATTTCTCTAAAGGAAAGACCTATACTTTTAAGAGTTATAATGGTCTGTCTGTCTTCCTTTGTTAATTGCCTTTTTCTCGCCATTATGAGAGCAATATACTACTTCCTGCAGTACAATACTGTCCAAATAATGCTTAAGAGGGTGTAGTAACACAGTCTGTTCCAACACTGCTTTTATACAGACAGAGGGTTTCTAAGTAATCAACAAAAGTTGGGACACGTGTAGGAATTGTTAGCATCAACTTTCAAGGCTTAATTTACTTCCATTGCTGCAGAACAGCTGTAAGTTGGTAACCCATTACTTGTTCCCTGAAAAAGGCCTTTTTGTATAACAAGAAATGTACATAATTTTTCAGTTTTTGGTAACCTAAACTTTTTTTTTTAACCTCTGGCAGTTTACCGCTTACCTTTGTACCATTTCAGGTTATTCACTGGACTTGAACTGCTTAAATTTCAATAAAAACTGGAAAAATGGGGGTGTTCTAAAACTTTTGACCGGTAGTGTGTGTATATATACTGTGTATATATATATATATATATATATATATATATATATATATATATATATATATATATATATATATATATATATATTTTAGCTCAAAGAGCCAGCTGCCCAACGTTTCGATATGTTGTACATATCTTTCTCAAGGGAGCCTGTGTTTGAATCCAAACATTGGAGGTATTTATAGGTTTTTGACGGCATGACAACTACTTGTTATTGTTTACATTCAAATTCATTATTTATTCTTACATGATGTAATGGTGTTCTATATATTGTGACATCATTTTTACTTCTACCTTTGAATCTGTATTAATTCTAATTAACACTACTTTATATAAACTTATATTTTTATTATATCATGCAATGCTGGCTTTGAGGATCAGTCTAGATTTGGCCTCCCCAGCGCATCAGCATGCACAACTTTTGAATGAATTTTGTTTATTTATTTAAATGTTATATATTTATTGAAGTTAATTAGTTCATTCTTTTCTGTTGAGTCCCGCTGGCATAATCGTGTTCAGTCTATTTATCCATTTACTTTCTTTTATTCTTCTATATGTCGCATTGTCTAATTTGAGCTGTTCTAATACTACAAACTTTACATCATTTATGTCATGTCCCTGACTGGTGAAGTGCTGTACTATTGGTTCATTCATTTTTTTATTTCTAATTAATGAAAGGTGGTTCTACTTTTATATAAAGTAGTTCCAGTCTCTCCAACATATTTGATTTCATCACATTTTTCACAGGCTATTCCATAAACAACATTGCTATTTTTACAGTAGGTATTAGTTTTTAGTGGATATGTGGTGTTCTTATGTTTAGTTATATTTTTACGTTTGTCTATGTATTTACACACTTTACATCTACTAGTGCATATGTTCGTAGAACCTATTTTGTCAATTATTCTTTTATGTTTACTGTGAACTAAAATATCACCTAAATTAGCTTCTCTTTTGAATGCTACAACTGGGGCCTTAAGAAATACTTTTTTTAATTTTTCTGAATTATGTAGAATCCGCAAGTGTTTCCAAACTATCTTAGAAATATTGGGCAAAAGTTTAGAGTAAGTCATTATTAATGGGACTCTTTTGACCTTTTTATCTCTATTTTTATAATCTAGTAGATCATCTCTTTTTAGTTTATCCACTTTTCTTAACTCCGTCTCTATAATTCTTTCTTTGTATCCTCTTTTTTTAAGATTTGTTTTTAATACATTTCTTTGTTTTACATAGTCACTTTCTTTTGAGCATATTCTTCGTATTCTTATTCCTAGACCCTTTGGGATTGCCCTTTTAGTGTGTATCGGATGTGCAGAGGACATGTGTAAATACTGGTGCATGTCAGTAGGTTTACAGAAGAGGTCAGTCTCAATTGAACCTTCTTCAAGTTTTACTATGGTATCTAAAAATTCTATTTCTTTCCTTGTCCATCGAAGGTCCACCTTAATATTACTGTGTATTTCATTTGCCATTTTATGAAACTGGAAAAGAGATTCTTCTCCATGTGTCCAAACCCCAAAAATATCATCTACAAACCGAATGTATTCTAAAGGTTCTCTTTTTGATTTTCTAAGTAATTGTTCTTCCCATTTCCCCATGTATGTACTGGCAAAATGCATTTCTAATTTAGATCCTACTGCGGTACCATCGTTTTGTTTGTAATTCTTATCAACAAATGTAAAATAACTGTTTTCTAAAACTATGTTGATCATGTTCAGTACCTCTGCTGTAGGTATTGATTTATCTAGTCTATTATCTAGTGCTTTTTGACAAGCTTCTAAAGTTTCTTTACGAGGGACACTTGGGTACAAGGATTTTACATCCATGCAAAATAAAATTGTATTCTCTGGAAGGTTGTGTTTTATATATATATATATATATAATCTCTATTCAACTGAAATGCATGTGGTTGTTATATTCTGCACATTCTGTTTAAGTAAGATTGCTCACATCCAAACTATGTTACTTTAAATAGTAACCCAGTGATATCCCTGGAGTTTAAATCTTGTTTTAGAATTTTAATTGAAGGAGAAGATTACAAGGTTTTTGAAAGTTTCACGAATGTTTTTTTTTTTTGTAAGAATATGTACTATTCTTCTGTTTCATCATCACATCACCACTACACCTGCGCACTGCAAACCACTTTGCCACAGCTATTAAATAATAAACATTATTTAGGTTGCAATATGTATTAACTTGTGAATTAGGCTTATTTGATGCATGAGGCCAATGAAATGAGAAGAGATTATGACCTTACCTACCTACAAAGTAAAACAAGCCTTGATTGGCTGTTGACTCATTACGCCCCCTAAACGACACTATTCCCCCATTGGCTGTTTATGCTACGCATAGCATTCCTTTTACTACGCGTTGGGTTTGAACATTATGGCCCTTTTGGCGTTTACCATTGTTTTTAAGATGCGTAGTCTAACAATCTTCTTTACGCAATAACAGTTCTCATTGGTCACTTTCCCAACGTGTTGCCAAAATCTCTACGCGTTGGTTCTATGCGGTTATGGCCCCAATGGCTTGCCTTACGTGTGTGTCCATCTTCGTCTCTCCCGAGTTAGCACAGGGGTGGCAGCGGTGAGCCGGGTTGAAATAAAAAAAACAATTGGGCTTTCCAAATTGGGGAAAATGAGAACAAAATAATTGGGGATAAACTATAACATGAGACCAATGTCATGTGCTAATTAATAGACACTTTGTTTATACGTACAGTTTTTTGTAGGAATAAAACTGTTACTGTTGTCTGTTCTTATACAGTATGTACAGCTGTGTTTCAATTTGTTATAATGGTTATTATAACGATTTTGTAGCTAAAGTGTTATTCTAGTAACATACGGTATAGTAAAGAATGTCCTTACCAAGTTCCATCCCGATTGGAGTGGTTCTACAGTACATGTAAACCTCTAATGGGTGACGCTATCTCCCCTTGACCTGGGATATGCATTCACAGTGGAGATAAAGGGAAAGTTAAAACTTCATGGTCTAAAACAAGGAGGTGACTACTGGCAAAAGACACTGACCACAAACAAATACATAAATAACGTACTTTTGTCTTTTTCCCCCCTTTTTCTTACTCAAATTATCTATTGGCTAATACTGTATTAATTAAGCTGATCTAGCAAGACAGGAACAAAAAGTGCTACCCCTGCCAACAATTACTTAAATCCAAGCAAATCAAACTGGTGGTATTGTAGCTGGCTCTGTAGCTAGCCTGCTGACATGGGCGACAGGTATTTTGCGTATGAACGGCATGCAGAAATAAGTGTCTGCAATATTCAATAATCAGAAATCTTATTGTAGTTTGTATGTTTGTATTAAGTACTGTTGTACACACCCAGATACTTACAGCATGAACTTTACAAATCACTACTATCAGGTTGACAACGTCACGGTTTTTAACAAATATTTCTGCCTAAAATAACAACATGAAAAATATGTGACGGCTGATTGTTTAGGGGCTAAGATACGGTTTTTGGTACGGTATGTATTGCTGGTGTTAAATAAGGTACAGCAATCCAATATCCAACACACGGTATCATTCGTCTCATAAGGTCGAAATATTATTTGGTTGCACAACTTTCCACCAATAAATACATCTAATGCCAATGTGTAATATCATGTACAGTGTAGCAAAACAACCAACTGTGACATCCATTTCGGAAAGACAGGGCGATGGTCAGACAATGACAGGAGCAACATCTTCCGGACACAATGTTAATTCAAACATATAATAATAATAATAATAATAATAATAATAATAATAATAATAATAATAATAATAATAATATACCAGTAACAATGACCTACACAGTCACACACACACTGTCTCTGTTGCCGACGTAGCGTAGTGAATAAACACACTTCTTCTAGGGGAGCAAAATTAATATGATTTCCTTTGTACAGTAAAGAACTACGTTAATAATTAACACATTAAAATAGTTAGACAATACTAAATGTCAAATTACAACAGGATTTAATCTCTTTAGCACTACACTTGATATATAAATTGTACAACACAAGAGTAGGCAGTAATGACATGTACAGTATCTGCTTTTCTTACATTAACACTGTCAGCTTCTTCAAGATCTCTGTGTTCTTTGGTTGCTTCTCACTTGACAAAGATCATTAATTGAGAAAAGCTTTTGAGGAAAAATAAATGAATAAAAAAGAAGCGAAACTGAAACGGCGTCAGGCCAATGTTGCAACCAGCTGCCACTGTTGGATACTACGAATATTACTGGAAACAGTTCTGTTGTGATTAGTAGGGCAACGGGAGCCGACTCGTGTCTAAACTCAATGTTGAACGTAAGACTTTTTAAACGCCTTTTTCTCTTTCTCTCTCTCGATATCTTCCTGGTCTATTGCAACTGTCATTAGACCCATGCTATTCTTAATTTTTTAAAAAAATTATCCGAAATAATGTGTGCATTTCTTGTTTTCTTTTATGTACTTGCTATCAAGACGACTAATATTTGTTCAAAATCCACTGACCTTCAATTCAGGTAAGGTTTCCGTAGTAATGCAACATCAACAACAATTTTAATACCAGTGCAATAAAATCAGCAGGGATATCCACACATATTATAACTCAAAAAAAAAAAAAAAAAAAAAAAAAACCTATAGCAAATAAAATGACAGTATTACAATAGTATTTGTCATTAATCTACACTATGCGACCCTTAACTAAACTAAAGCTTAAAAATGATGATGGAAAAGATTCATCTATTTTATTTAGACCTACTGGCAGTTACTAAAGATTAATTTATTAATCACATGCCTTTTTTTCAGACGCTCTAAAATAGCTTTCCTAAAACATAATTTGTTGGCAAACATCATGTTTGTGTTTTTTTTTTTGGTTTGTTTGTTTGTTTGTTTGTTTTTAAATAAAAGAAGACCAGTATTGGTAATTGTTTACGCTATAATTACTAATTGAAAACATCAGGATCCTTCTTATATATTGGGCACAGTCGAGTACTTCGATAGGCACCTTCCTGGATGACATCCTCGGTCCCGCCTACCGATGTCGCAGGCAGCCTCACTTCAAAGGACCAAGGTAGCGTGTTGGATGCCCAAGCATCGCGCACACAGGGTATGCCTGTCTTCCTGAGGGATATTAGCACTGCAGGACATGCAAGCATGGAACCTGGCCTTACTCGACATTATGCTGGGGTATCGCGTGCACCTACTGCTGCGTTATCTTCAAACACCGTGAGCACTTAGCGCAAAAAGCACCACGTGCACGTGCACCAAGTGTGTACCGCGCTCCTACACCGAGCGCCTCGTGCACCGAGCACTGGATGTGCGTTTAACCCTGTGCGCACCCCGTGCACCGGTTGTACTGAGAACTGTGTGTACCGATCACCGAGGGTGCTATGTGCACCGAGGCACTAGCATTATGTGAGTTGGATTACCATGCAGCACCGTACGCACGTGCACCGAGCGCCGTGAGCAACGCGTGTAAGTTTTTGCATACGGTAGCAAAAGGACTCCACTTGCACAATATACTTCGTGATCATAATACATGCCAGCTCACTGAGGACAATTCATTTGAAACGGCAAGCACCCCCTCCAGTTAGCACTGATTGGATTTCAGCTCTCCAGCAGCAGCAGTGGAAGCAGCATACAACATCACCCACCTTGTAGATCAGGATATTACTAAGACTGCTGAACCACTCTTAAACAAAAATATGTTGCAGAACTGCTGATCATGACAAGAGGACTGTACTAGCTAGCTGTTAAAAAAAAAAGAATTCAACAGCTACAGAATGCAGAACCTCAGGCAAGCTGCATCAGAGGCTTTCAACCGTTTAGGTGAGTAAAAGACCTTTTTAATACTTAACGAGGGGGTACTGTAGTACAGCAAGTGCCATTACCAGTAAATGTCTTGTTATTTTTTGTAGTGGTTTCATTTTTGCATGGTGTTACTGATATACTTACATACACACTGGGGCAGTTATCAATATTTATTATCCTAGATGCATTGTTATGCAATAGTGAGCATCATTGACTGTCTTATATTTTAACACACAACGGGCCCTGCTATTGAACATGTCTGTGAGGTACTATATACATTGTAAATTCATAATAGCATATAATGACGAATAGTGCATTATCTCATCATGCAACTCTATCACATGACAGAGATCATAATGTAGGATGGCAGGATGTGTGCTTGTGTGTGTGTGTGTGTGTGTGTGTGTGTGTGTGTGTGTTTACAGAGGTCTGGTTAAGACATGTGTGTTTCAACCTGGGGAATTTTGAATTTTTAGAGGACGGTTGAGGCTTCCAAAGACCCCGCAGTAAAAATTGTAAATCCCACAGTAAATTTGGTCCAAAATAATGTTCTTGTACTCTCTGTGAATGCCATTGGTTTATATAATACAGTGAAGACATACATAAATCATTCACTTATTGTACTGCAATTCAACAATCATAACACTGAACCTTTTAAGGTAAATTAAAAACCTTTTCTTTCAAGTTTAGCTTCATTGAGCTACACTAGTGATTGCATATATGGTATCCATAACCCTATAGCAGGAGCATGTCTGTTTAGTTGGCAGTGATTAAATTTGAATAATAGCACAGCTAGGATTATAGCAACCTAAAGTACCAAATGATAAACAAAAACTGTGATAAATTGCAATTATGTTATATGGAAACTTAAATTTACCACAAGCAATTCATCTAACAAGAATTGGGACACTTCAGCTTTTATAACTGAACACGGTACAGGCACAGTTTGTTAGAGTTTTTCAGTGTTTTGGGGTTGGGCTGAATATCTTCACTCAAGCAGATCAAATGATGGCATATCAGTGAGGTTTGATTCCTCATGTGCACACAGTCCCCTGACACAAACAAACTGGAAGGTGTTCTCCTTTGAGGGACGCTTTGTACAGCTTTGTACAACAGACGCTTCTTTCAGTATTATTATTCTAATTGGATATGATGCAGTATCACACCTTCATAAAGGCTTCATAACTCTGTGCCTATGTGTATAATCTGTTAGAATCACATATAAGTATTTATAACATTTTATATATTTTAATTAGATAAAAACAGAAATGCTGGTGTTTATCTTTACATTTTTCAATAATGTACTTTATTTTTTAATTTTAATTTATCCAAAGTGACTTAGAGACTTGGGGGTGAACTATGCATCACAACTGCTGCTGCAGAGTCACTACAATAGGACTTCGGTTTTATATCCCATCCGAAGGACTGTGAACAGTGTTACAGGGTTAGTCTTTTTGAAGGTGTTTTTGAATGCTACATACTGTAACTCCAATTAAAATAAAGCTGTCATTTTGAGCTGCCATTTGGCTGGAGACATTTAAAGGGACAGTCCAGTGATCTATCACAGAGAATAGTCACACAAAATATTCACTCCAGTGCTGGCCTTAATTCCCTGACTAACCTTTCAAGTTTTTTTTCTTTTGTAATCCTACATTATAACAGTATAATCCTAGCAGGAAACAACCAAGTTGCAGGTTTAATAGCTCATTTATTTTACAGTGTCGTTTCTTTGCTGTTTTTATACTGTTTAAATGGTGTATTCCTCCAAGCAAATTTGCCTTTGCTTTTGCACTTGCACCATAAACAACAGTATTGCTGGGAATACAACCTCACACCAAATTGACCTTCAGTTTTATATAATCCCCAAACTCCATGAACCCTGTTTTTATTATCTAAGTGCCAGCTAATACATTTCTTAATGATTATTTTAATAAAATGTTTTCCTTCACAAGAAAGTAGGCTTGAAAAGAATAATTTGCTGCTAAAGATGTTCCAGCACCAACTGCACCTGCAGGTGTAATAGAGATAATGATCTAGACACTGGTGTTATTCAGAGTCTGCTTTGCTTATCATTAAAATAGCTATAGGGCAAGAGATGGCTAAAAAACAAATGAAACATTGGTGGTCTAAATTGAACAAAACTAACTAACAGCTTAGCACAATAGTCTGGGAAATGGTCTCGGCTTGAGAAAAGCCAACGACAGGACTGAGGTGCACTTGTAGGGCTGTATGGGGGAGCTTTCCCAAATGTAGCCATTACTGAATAAAGATTTTTTGTTCTCTCCTTTTTAATTCATACAACATAGTTCTAACCCATATTTGTTAAATATTCTTTCAAATTCTTTTGTTGTGATTTATAATTGTAAAAAAAAAAAACCAAAAAACCTACTAACGTTAATACCGTCATAAAAAATAGTATCTGCTATTTTATGGATTTAACAACATTTCATAGCAGTCACCTGTTAATAATTGACAGCCTTTGCTGCATTTAAGAGCAAATTGGGTTCTTGGTTGGGGTCCAACATGATGATAGCATTTAAAAACAAAATAGCAAGCGCACTTGTCAAAGGGAATAGTGGCCCACCTCAATTGCCCTTGATGTAAAAGCCAGTAAATGCAGTTTAAGTATTTTAGATTACACTTCAATTAGAGCTTATGGCCTGACAAACTGACCTTAATCCGAACTGTGTATTTCAAAGGTCCAGTCAGCCAACCTGACAGGAGGCAGCCTTATTCCAACCTACGCAAAATTGTCAATAAATATTGGCCCATTTTCAGTACCTGTCTGAAATGTGTTTTTCTAAATCAAAATAAAATAATGCAAAACAAGACAATATAATTATTTAATAACAGGGAGCCACAGCACATGCACAAATAATGCCTAAATGTAGCTGAGATGCAATCACTATCCATCTTTACAGATAATGTAACAACAGCACATTACAGAATGAGATATTACAGTAGGCATCATGTGTTACGGGCTCTAGGTGTTATCAGTGGAACTAAGATGTAAACCTCCTTTATTTTTAACAGGTCTGAAGCAGAGACACCTGGGCTATGAGGAGGTAAGGACCTCAGCATGAGACATGTGTTACAGTATTTTTTATATATAAAGGAAGTTATGGAACACAGGCTTTTCAGCTGACACCACAATGAAGCCAAATGTTTATGCTTAGTTTCTTTCAGTCCCTGTATCCATTCAATCATAAAGTCTTTTTTTTGTAGGGCTGAAGCAACAAACAAAAGTTTACTTAAGTGGAGGTTCAAATTCACCAGATACATGTTGTCAAATATAACGTGTGTCATGAGTCATTCTTTTCTGTGACCACTAGCATAGTAGATCCCAAATGACCAGATCCATATAAAGACCTCTTTACTATTCAGATCACTCAATGTTGGTCAGTATCTTTTAGTGGAGATTCTGAATATCTACCTCCAACACTCCCTTATAAAAGTGTACCCTAGTAAATGAATAGCAACATGTAATAAAGTATAGTGAAGGCCTGGTAAAGCTTAGGTCAGCATGGTAAAGAATAGTGAGGTATTAATAAACAGTGCATTCATGGTAAACTATGGTAAATGCATAGGAAAACCATGGGAAAAGCATGGCAAAACTACAAAAATACTGTGGTAAACTTTTATAAAGGTTCCATTGTGACCAATATACTGGTGATTGAGAAGGGATTATTGTAACCACATGTTACTTGTAAAACAACTGCAGTTCAAATACAGCACAATTACAGACAAACTGAAAAACTGTGTTGTGCATCAAGCACCGTATGGTGCCATGATGATAACATGGTTACAGAGAGCCCTACAAACATATCAATTGTTAGCTTCATACATCCTTGAAGAAGGCTTTAGAAACCAATTCCTCAGAATTCATCTTATTGTAGCGATCTTCCTTAAACTGAATGAAAGTGCGGTGTTAAGAAGGAAACAGAATTTATACAAAACGTGGCTTTTCTGAATTGTTCAGATAACATGCTTAATTACATCTATTGTTAAGAATTTTAATTAGGTATTACAAAGTTTAATTAATGGCATTGTGAAGACTGCTCAAGGAAAGTATTTAAATTTAACAGTTTTTCAAGCTAAAGAAATCAACAAAATGCATACAATTAAATCAATGGTGTTCAGGCAATTAGCCACAAGCCATGAAGCACATCTAGTGTTTCTGTTTGTTATGGAACCTCTGTTAGGGTATAATCTACGAGAAATAATTCACCTGTCAGTTTAAAAGCTGGCAGACAGAATCTTCATGACGGCATATTGTTGAGCTTTGGGGTTATACTGTAGATTACGATTAAAACTTAATGAAGCTTTACAGTTCAGTGTACTCCTGTGAGAACACAATAAAGAGAGAAAAACAAATATTGTCATGGCAAACCCAAAATGAATAAGATTTGTACCTTGCAAAAGTGAACTATTGTCATTTAGTTGATCAAACAGAAACACATATTTGGCATAAGTTTAAATATTTACCATTCAGAATGACTGCAATAAACATTGCTATTGGACTTGTCATAGGTTTACTGGAGCAAGTGACCTACTTGGGTCCTCCTAGTGGCTAGGCCAAGTCTTTGTGTGGGCTTTTGCACCACAGGTGTTCTGTGGCGCCCATGCAGGTTATCCTGGCAAAATTCGGAAATACACTGAACTTAAAACTAACATGTACCTACCCACAGCACACTCATACAAACTTACCTCAGATGGGGAGCAAACACTTAAATTAATTGAATCGGTACTAAATATTCAGGGAATGTAGATTACTCTCAATATCCCGTTGCGTCCACATGTTCTCCATTAGAAAAACAAAACTAAATGAGCCTAAAATTCCAGTATTTATTGTTTTAACTTTAACCTGATGAAAACAAAGTCAAAACTAATATCTCTCCCTGGAGTTCTAGGGGAAATAGAATAGCTTTGCTTTTTTCCTGCTGCATGTACTAATTCTAAGTCTGTTTTTCCTTAGTACATTTGCACGGTAATTTAGCAGGTTGCAATGTTAAATTTTCAAAACACTAAATGATCACTCATTAGTTTCCCCCAGTTGGCCTTTTTTTTCTGGTGCAGATTCATAGATCGACACACAGTGAGCGCAGAGAGCTCAGGAGAGAAAGATCCATGTAAATAATGTAAAATATTGCAAGGGTAACTGTGACAATATTAGTATTATATTCCATCAGTGTATACTATGTACTGTATTGTATGTATTTGTAGTATTTTTAACAACCATTAATCACTGTTCTTTACCATACATTCACTATGGAACCTGTATATTTTAGTAAACTTTTATAAAGGGATAGAAGGTGCCCCAAGTAGCTCACCTTGTAAAACCATAGCCGCTTGGAGTTCAGAGTATCATACAAGTGTGGTTTGAATCCTAAGTGTGGTTAGAGATGAAAATCGTTGGGATATTGTTCAATATGGCACTTCAGTGACCCCTACTGGTCAGGTACACAAAGAGTCCAAGTGCAGACTTCCCAGGCTGGGCTGGGCCTCCAGGGTTCAGTAACTTAGTACTATACACTGCTTATGTTTGTTGGGTAAAAAGTGTGAAACCTCAGTCCTGCAGATTGCTAACTGTGTTGCAGCATTCAAATTGAGCATATCAAATTGGATAGAAAAATAGTTGTGTTTTTTGTTTTACAAATAAATAAAGGTAGACAAGCACAGGTAACCTATAAATGCCAGAGCAAAATCCAACTACTTTGGAGACAAGTGAAACAAACACTCATTACAAGCAGAGCAGAACAGCTCTCACCAAAAAAACACAAGAGCTACACATTTTGTACACAAGAGACTCCCCCTCACTTGAACTGTCATTATGTTTGAATAGCTGTGCTTGTTTCACAGTAGGAAAGAAATAGAAAAAAGATGAAGTCACGGGACCTGACTTGAAGTAAGGCTCATGAGCATTGAAGCGTTTTTGAAACCTTGGTTGAGACAGAGACAGCGAGGAGTATGGAGGACTGGGCCCTGTGTGTGAGCTCTTTGAGGGAGGTGTGTGGAAGTTGCTTCTGCTGCTGTTTCCCAGATAAAATAGAAGAGGGGGGCACTCAGGACAGCGAAAGTCTAGATGAACTAGATGAATTGATGTGGAGAACTGCCTGGGCTTAGAGTGGACTTGCTTGCTTGCTTGCCTGTGCGTTGGATTAGCATACATATTACCTCTGAGATTCTGCTTTGTGGGATTGAGTTAATAGCCACATAATAGCCTGCGGTTCTGCAGTGGAGCCATCGGATCTGTGTTGTCCTCTGGCACTATAGGTCTGGTGGCTTTGCTGTGGATCCGCAGTGTGAAAAATGACAGATTGGCAGGAGCACGCTTCGAAGGACACATGTTTGAGCCTCTGTTTCACGAGTCGTCAGGGGGTTGCAGCAGTGAACCGAGACGACTAATTTTTTAGAAAAAACAAACAAACAAACTGTTTAGTTATTCTTATTTACTATATATTTGTAAAAATATATCGTATAGGTAGCTATGTAAGATAAAAACTGGATATCAGTTTGTATCGTACAGCACCCTATACAATAGTCTATTTTTCATGCACAAACATGTAGAGCATCTCAAGTTACTCTCTATATTGCTTGCTACAAATGTTTATTATAGGTTTAACCTTGAATGATTGTCCTGATTCAACCATCCAGAATGATAGTTTTCCTTCCTGAGTATTCCTGCAGTCTTTGTTGCTGACATTGCTGATGCCACAGGCACTGGACCACCCCCTCCTTTCCACCAGGAACTCTCCAGCCTGTCTAATTATTGCCTGAAGACAGTTTGTTATGTTGTTCCCTGCTCTCTGTCACGAGTTTAAGTGAGAACATCAGTCCGGGTGCTGTCTGGCAGTGTCGTCAAAGGCCCTGGGTTTGTCCTGTGAAGACCCAGGATCAATGCCCTGTCGACTGCTGTTATTGTTAAAAGGCTATATAATTTGACACAGCTGTCACTGCAGTTCAGAGGCTGTGTATGACTGACTAGATTTCTGGATTCACAGCAGCTGAGGCACGTTGAAGAAACAATATGAAGAATCCTGACACTGGTGAGACAGCCTCGTCTGTATCTAAACTCAGTCTCTAGCATTACTAGTTCATTGAAACAGAATTAGGTGTTGAGGTGGATTAACGCATCAACCTTTCACCTCAGGTTCAAATCCAGCTTAGGTGACAAGGGAATTTCCTTACAATTGAATTGAAATTGTGAAGGCTGTTTTGTCTAAAAGTCAAAGATATTCCACAAATACCGGAATAGATGAAACGTAGTTTATTCTTTATTTTACCCCCAGAAATGTGCTTTTGCTGAGGTGACTAGCTGCCAAGACTGGTAGGACAGTTACCATGACACAAGCCCCTTTTTTGAAGAGAAAGAAGGAACCCGAGGGACAGAGCCTCATTTATATATTTTGCATGTATTTACAGATGGGATGATTATCAGTTTTTGCATACCAACATTTTTTAAACTGGCAACAAATGCCCCCAGCCTAGTTGTTCTGCAATCATGGTTCTTTGTTTATATTGGTGGTTATAATTATACATAAAAACAGAAACCTCGCTGTTCCTCTGGGCCTACCATGCATACATACATATTTAAAATAAAACATTTAAAAAAATGTTAAATAAAATGTTGTACTCAAAAACCTGCTCTAGTTTAAAGAAGCCAACAACGGTTTATAAACATTGCATGAATATGAAATTTAATCCACTAAGAAGAATAGTTTTAAATAACTCATGAACTTACTAAACTATATGCAGTCATTTCAGTCATCTTTTTCTATGTTAATGTTTTCCAGCTGACTGACCTCACCGATTCTGCATTTCCTTCAGAGGAGATCCAGCCCCATTGGTTCCACACCCTACAGGTCAGGAGGTTGACAGTTCAAAGGTCAAGGAGCAACAGTGACCCCTTGGGAGGAAAGAGCTTCGAAGAAGGATGCCAATGGGTGAGAACTTGTTGAAATTGTTTCCACAGGAAAGATGGGAATGTGAGCTTCATTTATTTATATATTTATACATCCTGCGGAAGCAAGAAAGCTATTGGCAGGGTTTGCTACAAATGATGTATGCCCACATTATATACAACAGTAGGCAGTCCCTACTATTAACTAATTCAGCTTTCTGTCCTGCAAATATTTGGGTGGAGGGAGGAAAGAATCTACCCCTCAAAAAAAACACTATTGAAGTACCATTATTATACTGCAAATATCATCATTACCTGTAATGGCAACACAATTGATAACAAATATTGCACTGTGGTCCGTATTTCCTACCATTATATTGTCAAAATCTGAAAATGATTCAGTTCTACCAATGGCTTGTTACCATGGTAGCTAGCATAGAACTCTGTTTGGAATTGAACTACCACTGTGATTTCCCATTGATAGTTTATAATGACAACATCATTGGATGGTGCTTTCTATTCTTCCTGATAAAGAGCTGAGCTAACTGTAATCAATCCTTGCATTTAGAGAACAGGCCTCCAGTTTGGGACAGCCACCTCCTACCTGAACCTGGAGAAGCTGGGAGAGGGTTCCTACGCCACTGTTTATAAAGGGATCAGCCGGTCAGTGAAGGCTTTGCATGCAAACCCTGATTTCTGAACATTTTACATCTAAAAAATGGTGAAATACTTCTCAAAACCAGCCTTATACTGTATATGTTTACAATGGTGTATTCGCTCAGAAATTTTGCAGGTTATATTGGGTTATATTGGTTAACCGTGGAATTTAACATAAGTTGACATATCTTAGTGATTTGCTTGCCTCTGCCCCTGGGGTGTTTGGATACTGTAATCCAGCACTATAAACACCCCTGTGTCTATGTGTGCATGTGTTTGTGTGTGCTTGGAGGAGTGCTTTAGGAAGTGTGTCCCACAGGGAATTTGACTCTCCCACCCTTTGGACAAGGTCGGGGTGTATATTTATTCTTAATTAAAAGTTATACAGGTTGCTTATTCGTCTTTTGGCAGTAAAATTGGGCTGCTATATGTGTGTGGACAGTTGAGCAGAAACGGTAACCCACACTGCAAATAATGTTAAAGATTTTTTTCTGGCTGAGCTTTTATACAACTGTTGCCATGGTGCTGATAATTTAAGACTTCCAAACAAGCTAATCTGTACTGTGGCACTGTGGCAAAGTTTAACAGCTGAAATATCAAAAAGCCCTACTTGCGCTACAAATAATTAAGGAAGTCAGGCAAGGGCATGATTAATTAAATCCAGACTGTCTGAGCACAGATTCAGTCGCAGTGATGCTTTTATTTATGGATTGATTGTAGGATAAATGGACACCTTGTTGCTTTAAAAGTGATTAGGATGAAGACAGAAGAAGGAGTGCCATTCACAGCTATTAGAGAAGGTAGGGCCCTTTTACACAACTTCATTTGTTGTTTTAGTCCTCTACTGCAAGTCTGAATACAGAAGCTGTAAAACTGAGGAAAAGGCAAATCATGCAAAACAATGCAGTCACACCAAAACATTAAAAATCTGTGGAAGTATTAGGGGCTGTATTCCACTATAAAGATAATGAACACTGAATACATCTTCAGTATATACCGTAAACAGTGCAATATCACTATTCAAACATTACATACAGATGATATTTTATGACTTGTTTTTTTTTTTTTTTTTTTTTATTAAAAATGATTTCTTTTTAACTTTTCTGAGGACCGCCCCAATCTCAGTGGATCCCCTAGAGGCCTGGGCCCCAGATTGAGAACCATTTTTCTATTGCTTTGCAACTAGACAACATCCTCAGTTTATGAATGAATATGTTACAGTGATGAGTTAGATAATACATTCATCAGTTAGCTAATTAATGAATAATGACTGGTTTGCGAATTGATTATGGTGTGACAAGGATTTTCCCGCCAACATTGTTTCCTAGATGCTGTTGGCATGGGATACATAATCACTAGGAGACAAAGCAATTGCAATAGACGTGCTTATAGCTGCTGGGAGATGATGTGGCTCACCCATACTTGCAGCAACCTGCTCCAATGACAACTAGACTACCAACTAAAGCTATTTTGCTTGGTGTTTAGCTGCTTTACTCTGGGAGATAACACATTAACTGGGAAGTCTTCTGATTTTGAGATCATTCTACTAACTGACTTCTTACCATGGTTTTGTTCTATTGCCTAACAATCAGTTTTTATTATGAAATTTCAGCCTCATTGCTGAAAGGCCTGAAACATGCCAACATCGTCCTTCTCCATGACATCATTCACACACGAGAGACCCTGACATTCGTTTTTGAGTATGTGGTGAGTTATACCATTCCTGGTTCAACATTTGTCCTGACATTCCTATTATAACAGTAGGGTTGTTCTGTATGGTTCTCTATTATTGGTTATGTGTAGATCATTATTTGCCACGCTTACAAACTATTTGGAGTACCGCAGCACTTACTAAATCAAATAGTTATATCTATTTATGGATATCAATATATTTTTTGCAGAGTCGTTCTGCATACATTAATCTTTCCCAATACTGGTTGGAGAGCATATATTTCTGGTCTCACCATATCACTCTCCGGTGGTATGGTACCTAACTGCAACGGGCCCCAGACAAAGGAAGAAATGTTACACAGCAATCTGTGGAAACCAAATATAAACATCTGCATCTGTTGATTAATGGCGAACGACCCTTCCACCCCATGGCACAGCAGGCCTGTATAGAGGTCTAAGAAGCACAACTCCACTCAAAATTGCAGATTAAAGGGAGTTAAAGTTCAGAAATGAATTTCATAAATCCTACCTGTCATGCACTTCTATTCACTATATAGGTCTCACAAGTGCAGTTTTGAAAGGAACAAATACCTGTATATAAATATACTGTATACCGCAGCAGTAAAAACTGGATCTTAAGCCTGGGTCATCACTCCCAAGATTGAATTATAAAAAAAAACAACAGATATAACATTGGGCAATGTTAAAAGCCCCTGAGTCCACTGTACATTATGTGTTAACAGCTTGTTCTTGTCAACATGCCCCCCCCCCTCTCTCTCTCTCTCTCTCTAGCAAACTGATCTAGCACAGTATATGATTCAGCACCCTGGGGGCCTACATTCATACAATGTTAAGGTAACAGTTATTGTATATGTAATATACACTCAGACTGAGAGAGTGACGATACCTCTTTGGCATTTTAGAGTTAAAGTACATTGTCCTCCTTGTGTTTGCTATCATTCTCAGTGGTTCTGTTGCTCCAATAAGGAGTTATTATCAGTAGTCTCTAAATCTGCCTTTAACTTGTCTAGAGAATCCCAAGTGTAAGGAAAGGTCACAGTAAGACCCTACCTTTAACGTTAACTTTCTGACCGAGTGAGACAGCAACAGTTACAAATATGACTCTATTCTGGACATTTTCTCAACTGCCTCCCTTGCATGTTTGAGATTACTGTTTCCCATCAGAAGTTCAATATGGTATACTGTGGTAAATCACAGAGGAGTCAGTGCATGGTACATAACACAGTTAACCATGGTTGGGCATAGTACAAGCATGTGCAACTACAAAATCACAAAGCAGATTTCTAAAAAATGTCTAATTGACAGCACTTTTAACAGCAAATGCAAGGTATTAGAAAAATATGAAAATTAGTACCACATGTAAAAATCGAACGTAGGAATTTGGAAATTGGAAATGACTGGCATTTTTTTGGTTATCGTTGATAATTCCAGGTTAATTAATTCCTAGAAACGTCAATCACTCTAAAAGTGTTTCCATATAACCCAATCACTGGGGCTTAATTAAATACAACCTATGACATATCCAGTCTGGAACACTGTTAGGTTAAATAGCAAACATGACACATGGTTGTGCACAATATGATCTTGTATTACAAATAATCGGTGCTTAGCAAGGAGTGGGTCATGTGAAGTGACTCATAGTCTTTATGTCTCTCTCACAGGTCTTAGTGTTTCAGTTGCTGAGGGGTCTGTCATATATCCACCGCCAGAGGATTCTGCACCGAGACCTCAAACCGCAGAACCTGCTGATCAGCTACCTAGGGGAGCTCAAGCTCGCAGATTTTGGTGAGTTCAGGACCAGAAACCAGCCACCACATTTACTTTTAAGCTCTGCTTCATTGCAAAGTTTGAACAAAAAATAACTGGAGCAAGTAATTAACTATCAAGGTTTCTTGGTTTCAAACATGTTTTTTTTTTCTACCGAGAAACCTTTGCACAAGAGTAAAATGTTAAAAATGAAATGACCCATAACCTCTAAATCAAGTAATGTTAAAATATAGCGAGCCCTCCATTGTAACGATTTGTTGTTTGGCAGGTCTGGCCCGGGCCAAGTCTATCCCCAGTCAAACCTACTCCTCAGAGGTGGTGACGCTGTGGTACCGGCCCCCTGATGTTCTTCTAGGAGCCACGGACTACTCCACCGGACTGGACATGTGGTGAGAGCCCCTGCACTCCATCCTTCAAACAATCTCAAAGAGACACAGGCAGGGTATAGCTGTGTACACCACCACTGTCATCCAGTCATATTGTAATGACTCCTGTTAGCGGCTGATGAGTTAATAATTCTGACATCAGCAGAAGACATGTACTTACTTACCTCTCGACTTGCTCTTTATTGAATGGTAAGGCATTTGTCTTTGAACCTTTGCATTCAATTCAATGGGCTGAAAAGCCAAATTAATTACAGTGGTGCCCTATGGGAAAAAATACAGACCCCTGCGGTTGCAACAGGTATTTAAATGTCTGTGTTCTTTGCATTATTATAAGCTATAGCATGTATTCTGGTTCTGTAAAGTCGCTCCGATTCCTTAGGGATAGCGAGTGGTCATGGTTACAGCCCTGACATTGAAACTCCCTCCCTGAGCCAAGGTGGACACACACTTGTGTTTCCGATCGAGGATGAGATTTGATTAAGCAGGAGGAGAATGTAATGAATCTCCTCTTAGCGGCTGATGAGTTCATAATGCTGACATCAGCATAAAACCTGTACTTACATCTCGACTACAGAGCTGGCTCTTTAGTTGAATGGTAAGATGTTTGTCTATTCTAGTTGTTCTTCAGAATCACTTTGTATATCATTTTTCAGTTTCAATCTTTTTTGTCATTGCATTCCCAGGGGCGTGGGCTGTATATTTATCGAGATGCTAGAAGGATCCCCGGCTTTCCCTGGTGTCACAGATATCGTTGAACAACTGCAGAAGATCTGGGCAGTAAGTGAAAAAGCTGATCAATAGGCTCTCCCAGACATGGGACTGTGATGTGGCAAAGCATGCATTGTCTGATTAATATTATGCAAAGATCTGGCATACTATGGGCACTAAGCGACTTCAAAGGATTTGCCTCTACCTCTATACAGTATCCATTTCAAATAGGTGTTTAAACTACACAACATTTGGTAAGATTTATTCAGGTTGTTAATTAGCTTTTTTCATTGTAAAAGGGGAAAATGGTTAATGTTATAAAACCAGAAAAAATAAAAAATGAAAAGAAACTTAGGTTGGTAAATCTATCCATCCTAGTTATTTTAAGATTTTCTTTATAATAAACTAATTTTGTATATACAGTATTGTTTCATAATTAACTAATAATTAATTAGCTTTTTTTTTTAAATTAATGATTACTTACTATTAATTCCTTGTACGGCTGTATTTGATGGCTTTTATATGAGGTTGTATAGCAAAACCAGTCCTAGATACTGATCTGGGGATTTCTGGCACACCCTCAAGATGTCAGCAAGTGAATGTCAATGTAAATGTAATATGCATACAGGCCATGAGACAGTAGAGGGGTTGGCATCCAGAAATCCTGCACTGGACAGTCCCTGAAAAGCCATGAGAAATCCTCAGCCTAATGAGTTATATTGAACACACATCTTTACTGTATCAAAACCCACCAAATTAGATTTTAAAACAAAGTTACAAAGATAAAAAGACTGTATCTAAATCATCTCGCCGTGTTGCATATAGCTTTCTTTAGGTTATTATAATATATTAACAAACAGCCTTGCCTCTTACTAAACATACTTACTGTCCTCTTAATATATATACACCCACTCTTTCCTTGTGATGAGCAGAGGCTGGGGTGATGCAGGTGCAGTATTGGTAATGGGTCTCATGTCAGAGCATGGCTTGCCTTGATAGGCATATATTACATAATGGTGTTGCTGTTGTTGCTGTAGTTGTTTTTCAGTAATTTTTCTGTCACAAAATAATGGTGCAAATAAAAATGCACAAAAAAATCTGACCCAATGGAACATTATTTATCAAAGCTTTTATTTTTATTTTTTAACCAATGCATCATTTTTTTAAAATAAAAAACAAAACTGTTATTGAACAAACAGTATATATTGTTTGTACAAGTACAGTGACTGCACTTACAGATTATTATTATTATTATTATTATTATTATTTATTTCTTAGCAGACACCCTTATCCATGGTGACTTAGTTGTTACAAAATATCACAGTGCAAAGTATCGCATTATAAAATATCACATTACAAGTTATCACATTATAAAATACCACATTACAAAATATCATAATACAGATAAGAGCAGTTATGAAAGTTCAATAAGATCAAATTTAAGTAAGAGCAAAATAAAGAATACAGTAAGGTATAAGTAAGAGCAGTTATAACTTATAGTAACTATATGCTTATATGAGTAAAGTCCAGTAAGAACATGTAGTAAGTATGATAAATGGATGAGAATGATTTCCCAATAAGAGCAAATACATATACGTATGGGTACCTATAAGAGTAAAATCAAATACAAGATACAGTTCTAGTTAGGAGCAGTAGTTGAATGCGCCAAGGTATGGAGCAGTTCAGTGCAGGTACAAGCTGATGCAAGAACTGGAACAAGTGGGTGCCATATAGTCCAGTATAGTATAGAGTTGGATACTGTACATTACGCAGTACATGTGGAAGGTAACTACAGTGAAAGTAAATACATCTTGTTAATGTACCTGCACTTTGAAGTGTTTCCTATAGTTTTATTAAAGACTGCCCAGGTGGGTCAAATCCCTGAGGTCTAGTTGTCCTAACCCCTAAATTGAAAACTCTAGCAAACAGCCTTCCCTTTGACGAACACCAAACCCATAATGGACAGACTAGGAGTCTAATTGAATTGACATGGAGGAGGCTGTTCACTTCGCTGTCTCGCTGGCTCAATTCCAGTGTAGGGAGTACCTTTGTTAGCAGCCTGTCAGGGAGCACAGAGAAGCAGAGGTCCACTTTTGTTTAATTTTGTTAAAATTATTTTAAATAGAGAGCCCCAAATCCCCCAACTGAAAAAGCTAATTGCAAACAAGAGAGAAAAACTGTACTGCAGTAACTAGTTAATCTATATCGATGGTCAAAATCACCTCTTTGGACCACAGGGGTGCCCAGACCCCAGTTTGGGAACCTCTGCAGTAGAGGCACATCAGCGGGAGTCAGGACAGTGTGTGTTGACATACTGTAGTGGGGCTTTCACCTCTGATGGTCTGGGATTGAATCCAGCTTTGGCAATGCAATGGTTTGTTTTGTAAGGGCTCAATTAAGCACAAGTCATACCGAATGTAGAGAATATGCAATTGGTGAAGGGTACAGCAGTAGTGACTTCATAATTTGACATTTCACTGGCATCACAATAATGTGTAGCAATGCACACTGGTAATCTACTGCATTACCATGGTACCATATAGGTTTGCTGTCGTATAAAGACCGTTGTGCAACACATTCTGACGATGCTGTAGTCGGATTATGATTCTGCAAAGGTTTGCTCAAAGTAATAAAGAAATACTCTGTATTATTATCATGGTTTCAAACCTTAAGCACATATGTGGTCTGAACTTAGCCACTCACTGGAGAGTTGTCCGCATAACAAAACCAGCAAAATTCAGCACATTGGTGCTCGGCATATCAGCAGGTGGTCTCAGAAAGACAGGACTCATCCCCTAAAATGGTGGTCCCTACAGGTGAAGCTGAGGAATGCTAGCTACATTGGTCCGGAAATGAAAAAAGTTAAAGTTGTTCTTTTTTTTTTTTAATATACAAACTTTCAAGGTCCCCTCATAGTATAAAGGTGGATTTGAGAAGTTTGCATTTTAAAAATGAATACACAGTTTAATATAAAGAAACTGCCTGTGCTGGATCTTAATTGAGTGTTGTGTTTCTCATCTGTAGGTATTAGGGGTTCCTACTGAGGAAACCTGGCCTGAAGTTACTGAACTGCCAAACTACAAACCAGGTTCGTTTTTCAATGTTCTATTTCGATGATTCTCAGATCTAAGCTGCAGGTGTCGACTCTCTTGAGTCTGGTTTTACTAGATTCAATCAGACTCTCTGCCTTTTAAAATGTCCTGTATTTTATATATTAGACATTGCTGTGACAAAGTATGTTTTCCCAGTTATTACATCAAATGTCATGATAAAGTGACCGCAGTGGCAATAAAGATAAGGAGAACTATTAGTATGTTAGGCAAGTTTCTTGTGTTGTTCTGTCACAACAGAACACTTGGCAAACACTATCACTTGCAGCAGTGGGAGTTTATAAATAATAACTTCTTCAAGCCTGACACGGTAGCAAACCAAATACCGTTTCTAAGTATATTTTTCATAACAGTACGGACATTGTATTTTGTTTGTTTAAAAGACAGAATTTGACTTCCAGCAAGGTCCTTGTTTTAGATATTGTAGATTTAGCTTAAGGTTGTCATTGCCTAACACAGCATTACACAGTGACAGCCAGTGTCTTAAATTCAAAGCCAGCGACTCCTGGCTCATATCCATGTCTCTAACCACTAAACTAGCTTCCCAAGGCAAATGTCTATCTTTCATGTTTAATAAATCAGATATTTTGAAGGGATGCAGCACAGGAGAACAAGGCCACTAAATCCCCTTTCATACAGCCAGACTGCTTGGGTTTATCTGAGCATATTAAACTGCCACTGCAAAGAAGTGGGTGTTGGTCTTTGACCCAGGCTAAATCTGCAGCTTTTTCAATTCAGAGTCAGAGTGGTGCCCCCCTTCCTCCCTCCCTCTCTTTTCACACGCAAATGTGGGTTCCCTGCGTCTGTGACACAATGGCCAAGCTGTTTTCAATTCAGTTCTCCCCTTTTCTGATGACAATTAGCAAAGGAGGCATTCTCCATAGTCACAAATCAGCTTTGGGACAAGGACAAATCTTTCGCTTTTCGTCCTGAACTTCATAGATTTCGAAAAAAAATTTCTTCTCTATTTTTGTTTGTGAGAATTTTGTGTGCTTGTGAAAAGTGCTGATCTGGCTAAAGTATTCTATCTTTAGAGCTGGGATAGCACAAGAGACAAAACTATAAGACACAAACATTGTGGCTAAAGTCTTAATTCAATGTCAATACCATGAGCATTGGCAACGTGTGCTGCTTTTCTCCAAATGGCCTGCCATATTGATTGCATGTTAAAAAAATTGAGTAGTTTGGCTCCGTTGGTCCTAACCCCAATCTTTAACAATCAATTGATTCATTGATTTCAACACATGGTTCTCTCTCTCTCTCTCTCTCTCTCTCTCTCTCTCTCTCTCTCTCTCTCTCTCTCTCTCTCTCTCTCTCTCTCTCTCTCTCTCTCTCCTCTGATTGATCTTAAAGACATTGCCAGGCATTGCAATAAATAACCAAACTGTCATTAGACACTATTTACAATTCCAAAACGAATAAGAAACTGCAGCAGACTACTCCCAAGCTCCTAAATTAAATATCTAAGTTTTTTATTTTTGGTTTGGTAAATTACGATGCGTTTCGAGGGTGCAATGTTGACCACTGGCACAGCTTTGAAGACCACTGGGATGTGCTGACTTCCCCCTTTTTCCTAGTCTGATTTCATTGCACTGAGGATGTTTCCACTAACATCTAAAATGAGCAATGACATTGATTTTCTTGCTCCAAACGGTCCCTCATAAAATACATGACAGATTTAAAGCATCAATGCTACTGCAGCAAATCACACTTTCGAAGTAATAACACAGAAAGCTGTGTTAGAAAGATATTGCCAGCAGGTCAGAGAATCTGAGGTGTGGGTTGTAATGGAACGGACCATTATGGCTATAGCAGAGTCTATATAGGTTTGTTATAACCTTTTATTTTTAGAAAAAGTTTGGCACTGAGACTTCAGTTTAAACTCATGCAGCAGTTTATGTTTCTCCTTGAAGCATTTTTCAATGCATCTAATGCCAGTTGACTTGCCTGTAAAAATGCCAGAAACACTTTTTGCACAACACCATTTAAATAACTCTATGGAATCTGTTTTCGATGTGTACGCCAGGAATGATATGTGGACTATTGGCGAACGGGGGTACTGTTGCCATCTTTCAATGTTAATTCTCCATTTAATGGATCATGTGATGTAATCTAGATTATGTTTACTCAATCAATGGTTCATTAAATATAGTGATAGTTTAATAACCGTCTTGAAGTGCAATTCAAGGCAGTATTAGGCAGATGGGTGTTGGATTTCAGTCTTCAAAACAAGACTTGAGTGGTGAATGGGAATATGATTTTTTTTTTTCTTTCTTCCCAATCTCATTTTGAAATCTTTTTGCATTCATAAAATCCAACAGTATACAACAACAACAACACTGTGTTGCTAAGCAGATTTAGTGCCTGATCTAAGGAAAGTACCAGATTCAGCTGTTTAATTTAGGTTGAAATACATTATACATGTTCCACATTAAGAATACTATATGACCGTTCATGGAGAGCTGTGCTTATTAGGTCTCTCAACATCCATTATAAAATAAATTTACAGAACTATAGTCACTTGAACAGTTCATGGATACAGAGGAGAAAAGTATGACTCAAGTAATGAAACTGTGCACTATCATGGTCTCTAACCACTGTGTGTTTACATAGTAATTATGTAGTAAATACATGTGTACTAACCCTAACCCTTTTCTGATACAATTGTGTACTTACCTATATCTTGGAAAAAGCTTTACACATTAACTACATTGTAAATAATAAAGACACAAACATCACAAAAACATATTGATAATGTCCATTCAAATATTCCAATTTATTTTCGTAAATTTTGAAGGGCCAAAAAAAAAAAAAAAAACTTTCATCCCTAGGCTTCATAACTCAACAGTTTACAAATGTACATATGCCCGGATGGCAAACATCCCTAGGGTGACTATAATTCATCATATGTCTGTCATAGTGTGACAGGCTGGACGAGTGGTCTGACGTCACGGCAGAAGCAGGAAGGGAAAAAATACGACACCAGAGAGTACTGCAGGTAAAGTGAAGAATCGGCTGGCTGCCGTTTTTATTAACAAATACAAAAATAAATAAAATATTTAAACAAAAACACACTGTGCTCGCAGAGCAAAATAAAAGGTTTAAACAAAACAAATCTCGAACACAGAAATAAATAATAATACAACACAGGTCAGGCTGGGCAGATTGCCTTCACTGTTCCTATATTATTTAAGTTTCGTTTCTCTTTTCAATCGCTGTTTCTCTTTTCAATAGCCGTCTCTCTGCTCGCTCTCTCCTCTCTAACACCCACCCCCAGTGCCGAGAGCTGCAGGCTTTTTATATCATGGCCGAGGGGTTTAACTAATTGGTAATCATCCTATTACCCCTCGGCCACAATCTGCATGGGTTTATTAATTGTGTTGTGGATGGGGCTACCCATCCACACTAAACAAAACAATCGGCTATGCCGTTCTAAACAAAACAATAACAAAACAAACGACGCTTCGCCGACATAAAAATAAACCAACACAAAACAATCTGCACAGGGGCGGAGGGGGAGATAAACAAAACAATGTACAGGGCACCTCACCCTGTTACACATAGTTACATACCTTACAACTGAAACTTGATACAGCTGTTCATTTTTGCTAGTTACTTCTGTCTGCAGTTTGGCATGTATTTCCCCTGCTTTATATTTCTGGCCAGCAGAGGGCAGAAAATGATAGCATTAAACACAACAATGTCATCCAGAACACAGGTCAGGCACTGCTTAGAGGTTTGTGTATGAAGATGTGCATACAAGGTAGGGTAGCCTAAATGTGTAAGAACAATCTGGTAACCCTTTCTGGACTGAACACTTTTAGTAAGCTTTGAACCTTCATACAAAAAGTCTTTGGTACAGCAACAAGCAATGTATGTATAATAGCTATGAACAAAATAATAGGTTTAAAAAGCAAAATAATTCTTAAATAAAATCAGATCCACTTCAAAATACAAGTACAATAACTACACTGTAGCTACACTGTACTTGCACCTTTGTTATTTAATTTATACTACATAATTTAATACATTTACTTACAGCAAAATTACATGATCAGGAAAATAACTTTGTAAATACATGTAGTTAATGTATGGCATTCCATCCTCACACTTGTGTGACAAGTGCATGTAGTAAATATTAATAAATACAGTGTAACTACATGTAGTTAATGTACCTGTAAGTATATCCATAAAATCCAAACATCTATGTGTCACCTGAGCGGTGTGTTGTCCTATGTAGTTTACAAATAGTCCATATTTAAGGAATGTATTAACTTTTGTTCATATGCGTTTCCTATGACATATTATCAGTACCAGTATAAAGAAAACACATGGATTTCTGTTTTATTCCTGTGCATAGTTAATGTGTGTAACTAACTGAGAAATATGGTTTGGTAAAAAATAGTTGACTATGATAAGCCATGGCAAAAACACAGTATATGCATGGGAGGTAAAACTTCAGAGTGACCGTGCCCTGGTAATTGTTTAGATGCATAGCACTACACAGAAGGGTAAACAGTGGTAAACACACATTAATGTCTGAATTATACTGTGCAAATCTCAGATGGACCTGGACGGGCACATTATTGTGTCAGGCTGCACTTTTACTGCCTAGGACCATCTGAGACTTGCCATGTCAGAGGCTCCTGCCATCTCTGTCCGTTATGTGTCTGTACAAGTCATTAAAAACATGTTTTGGGCGTTTCCAAATCTGCTCAGGTCATTAAATGTGTCGTCCAGGGAAATGTAGGTCAATTCATATCTAGCCTTGTTCCAGTGACGGGTGAAATTGTTTAGCGCAGACCTGAGGAAGGACAGGTTATTTAAAACGATGTGCAGTAGTTACGTTCTGTCAGAATTAAGAAAGAGGGAAGCCATGGGCCATCCTGTAACAACACTCGTTCTTTTGAGCAGTCTGTCTTGTTCTGGTTCAAATCGACTGAGAATACTGATTTGGAATCTCCTGCATTTGAAAGCACTGGGACTGCAGTTTCAGTGTTGGGAGTGGGTGGTCTGATTGAGCAAAACATATTGGGGATGAGGAGACTTGCCGGTACAAAACAACAAAACTCAACAAAACAAAAAAGAAGAAAAAAAGGCCTTTGGAAACAAGAAAACCAACTAATTCACTCTATTGAATACTTAAAGCAAGTAAACTAGGCTTTGAGTCTCTGGAAAACCTGGACTGTTTTCAACAGAGAGACAGATCCCCTCTGTATTCTTGTACTGTTTGTATGATGACTTTTATGGTGTAATTTATTGCTGTGGATCAAGATGTCCAAGTTCCATTCCAGACGGAAAAATATATTTAAGAAAAAAATGTACAGTTTCTGCCAAACTCTATTGGACATCACAAGACAAAACAAAATGAAACATATCTTGCTTGGGAGAAACAGATACATTTAATACACACAGTTAGAATCTTTTAAGTACATGCCAAATTTACAAAGCTTCTGCATCTGTGCAATGTTAGCACCGTTGAACGTTTGAAAGCGATAAATAAACCACTAACTTGGTCCTATTACTAAACATTTTAATTATAATTTTTTCATCATGACATTGTAGGACTTTTTTCCAAACTTGGGGTCATGAACATAAACACAGACAACCAGAATGTGGCCATGTTTGGTATTTTCTCGGACTGATTATGTACACAAACATGTTTTGAGGCAGTATGACAGATGTAGCCAAATTCACAACACGACTGGAGGGATAAGAGTCCTTGCATACAGCGAAGGGTTGGATTCAAACCAAAAACTTAGTGGCGGTTAGGACCTGTGCTATTTCTCTGTGCTATTAGCACAGCTTGCCTCTGCATTACCAAACTCTCATGTTGACATTCTATAAGCCCGTAATTGAAAACGCCTATACTGTGTAACTCTTTGGTATTGGCACCCCGTGGTTTCAAATCAATCATTTAGCTGTCAAAATGTGTTGCTTCTAGATAATTAAATGCTTAATTAGCTTTCAGTTACAATACAATGTTTTCTATTTTTATTTTTTTTACCACAAGTCCAAAATACAAATAAACAATAATACAGTAAATACAAAAAGTCTTCATTGTTACTGATTTTTATTATATGAGAGTATAATGCAGATATTGGACTTGGCTTTCACCAAGATAAAATTAGATAATAGTGTTGGGGACCAACCGAGACTTAGCTTCACTGTAATAATGAGCCTTCATCGCTTTTCCTCCATGTAATGTGGATTTGCTATTGGCCCTGTGGTGATGGCTGAAGAGTAATGCTAGCTCCAGGGATCAGCTTATTTGCGTTACCTCCTTGGCAGCTCAGCGTGGCAACCGTCTGGAATGGGCTGGGTGGGGCATTTCGCAGTTCAGTGTTTCTTTATTAAAATGTGGTATGACCTCCAGTTTCTAGAAGGCATAAGTCTGGGGGATATCTTTTGTCACTCTTTGGCCTCCTCCTCTCCCTTAGATCAATACTGCTTTCACCAAACCCTTCAACTTGATCCAGCATTCTGGGCTTTGGACCAAGAACCTTCATGCATCAAACACAGTGTTAATCAAAACAATATTTGTTGCTACTCAAGGGAAAATAACACTGAAATTAATACAAGGTGTCGATACCCGTGGGTCGCAACTATTACAGCACCACTACCTATACTGTCTCTAGAAACAATTATTTCAAGCCATCATTGAGCAAGTAAATAACAAGAGTTAAATGTTTTGATTAAATTTACATGTTTTTTTTAGGTCTGTAGCATCAACCGTTTTTTTTTTTCTTTTTTAGAATAAAAAAAAAAAAGTTGTCCCCTGTGCTGGAGCAAAAGCTTTGTAATTCTGTTCTACAAACACAATACTAATTACCTTTAGTTTGAGTTTTTCTGTCACTTTACAATACGTTATAATACTGCGCATAACATTTTCAAAACTTTTGGAAAACAGGATGTTGGTCAATACTATGTGCAGGGTTATATAACTGTTTAGTGTGTGTGGTGGTCAGACTTTTTTGGAGGGGGTGACAGAGGGGCTTAGGCAACTTTTACAGGAGACATTATGAGCAGTGGAATCTGGAACTCATTTTGAGACGCAGAAGAACGCATTTGGAAGGAATGTTTTGGCTTTTTAAGTAGCATACAGTCACCTTTGGTCGGAGCCCAGGTCTCTGAATCTTACTAAGAATATTTCCTGGATATGCCAGAACTGCTAACACCCCAGGCATCATGTGAAGGCTTGCTGGACTTTTAAAGGTATTGCTGCCCATTATGTAAGATTCAGGGCTTGTGATCCACCTGGTTATGTGGGTGTGGGTGTTTATATATTTGACGTCTAATGGAGAAAGTTCTGGCAGACCAGCTTAAAGAACCTGCTCAGTTAGTAATGTAGTTTATTTACTGCCAGGTGGGTTTCCCTCCTGCTCCCCCCTTGCAGACACACACACAGAATGTCAGCGATGGAGACACGTCTACAGAGAGTTGTTCTTCCCTTGCTAGCACGGTTTCAGGGTTGGTGTTCTGTGGTCTGCCTTCCCATAGCACAAAATTTATATATATACATTTATAAAATGTGTGGCAAGACAATGCATGAGGGCTGACCCAACATCATCATGAGCTGCATCCACCTGCATGTAGATAGCTTCAGGAACATCACAATGCCAGAAACTTGAGTTAAAGTTCTGCTGTCTATGATTAGATAAACATTTCTGCAACAGGCACATCAAAATAGACTCATGTGGACTGTTGAGTCTTGAAATACAAAGGCTTCCATTTGAATGATCTATTCCACAGCAGGGTTTTTATTGCTCAATGTTTAGATTCCTTGAAAATACCCAGTGTTATCTGTAGATACTAAGCATAATGTAAGTGGTTGTGGCATGGATAATTATGATGGCCTGAGCTTGCAGGGGTGTCTCAGATGGTGCTTGTCACAACTCTTAAACCAGCAGATCAAGGCATAGGAAATGGGCCTCTTTGTAAATGTGTACACCTGCTGAAACAGTTACTCCAATCCAGTGCACAGTATCCAGTAACAATTTTTCTCCCTCAAGAGCCCAACTGGGATTCTTCATCTCATTAACAGCAAAGTCCTGTTTGTTATCAGTTCTACAGTTACTGAGACTGTAAAAATAATGGCCAGAAAGCCCATATGAACTCCTGTGCAATAGCAGTATCTTTTTAAGATATTTCTTTGGTATGCAGTATACATTTGTGGCTGTTATTTTAATGTTATCACTAGAAAACCCATTAAAATACAAGCCTTTGAGATGTTATTTCTGAGAACTGGGGTTGCTAGGTGGTGCAGCGGGCTAATTCACTAGCTTCTCATACTTTTCATCTCTGTTTAAATCCGGGTCAGGTCACACCTGTGGTGGGCTTAACATTATAAAACCACCACACACAATTGACAGGCTCAGATTGTTCAGGTGAGGTTTGGGGCACCTACCTGCACCATACTGTACTGTAGCCAGTACCATTGTCCTTCATTTACTATGAGCACTAAATCCACAACATTAAATGATAATAATGAAAAAGTACATAAAGTGTCCTGGCTGGCTGCCACTTGGCAAAGCACCAATCTGTTTTTGCCAGGTGTGTATTACAGTTCTGAAGGCAGGGAATACCAGTCTGTATTACACAATCTTATAATTAATCAGTAGTTTGCATATATATATTTTTTTCTTCAGCAATGAAAAATTTTCCCTAAGGCCAACCAAATATTATCTTTACTTGCAGAGACTCGAACAGGTTCAGCACAACATAAAACTGATTTAACATTCAACTTCAGTGCTGGGTTAAATTAGGTAAATAACAGCAACAAACAAGAGTTTTGCAGTTTTTAAGTTATCACTGAGCGTGGTATCAATAATGTAGAGAACTCTATCAATTGAATAAAATAAAAGGAAATAACAGGTTTTTAAACTCATGCGCAGGTCATTTTGAACCACCTCAACAGTTAATGGTTAGTTATCATACCTCTCCTGTTAGTCTGCAATAACAGTGCTTTATAAACTGGTGCATCTTAACCTTATATCTGTACAGCCTGACATGGTTCTGTAGTCATCCTGTCACTGTTTCTTTGACTAAACTGACTTGAAAAGCCAAACTTTTAGAGACCGGAAAAGAACAATAAACACTCTGTGCTTCACAAGTTCACAAACATTAAATTAGCGCCGGCATTCTGTCGGCATGCTTTAGTTCTTTATTGTAAATAATATGATGTCATCCATTTCATATGTTTCATATCAGTGTATTAATTAGTGTGTGCATGTTTATAATGTAAAGTTCGGTGACACCACCACTAGGTTAACCAGTGATCATGGTGGGTCAATCCTAGCACCTTGTTCTAATTAGAAACTGCTGCTTCATAATGATGCCCTCCCTTGGAAACTGCAGTTGTTTAAAGAAGCATTGAACCAGAGTTTAGTGTCACGTGTATTGGGGATAAACAGAAGAGATTCCACAGAGACAGTAGGCTAAACAGAACACTTTCACATAAAGCACAGTGGGATAAATAGAATACATTCCACACGGAACACAGTAAACAGTCCATTCCGCATAGGTTACAGTAGGGTAAATAGAAAACTTTCACATAGACCGAGATGGGTAAACACAATACCAGCCCTGTTCTCAAGAATTTCACTCATTAGTTATTTAAGGCTTAGTTATTAAGTTCATTAAAGTCTGATTTGATAAAGTAATTATAGTCTGATATTCATAAACTAGACTCGCGCTGGATTTTCTAACAACAGACTAGAAACGTTTTATTATTATAACACTGTATTTAATTTACAAAAACACTTACCGTTAATGTTTTGGGTCTATTTGACCAGGCAGAGATTTCCACTTGTGACTTTTTTCAATTTCTCCTAACCTGGTGTAGTGAACATATAGAACATCATAATTGTGTGTTTTCCCCTTTTTTTTTTAACTGAAATATATATTGAATTATATTTTTTAATATATGCACTTAAAAGATCTACATTGCAAAATATATACTTCAGTCATCAATTTACTGAATATTTTCGAATCAAGGTGAAGTGCATTAACCCACTACATCATAGCCTCCTTCATTTTGTAGTTTTGGAATCCAGTTAGTGGTTGTATGAAATGTGTAACAGTGCAGTTTAATTGCAATATTCTAGCAGAAATATGTTAGGGTGCCTTCCTGAGTTCTGTATGGCAGAAGAGAAAAAAGCTGTGAGAGAATTATGGAGGAGGTGGAAGGGATGTGGAAGACAGAGGCATGCATCCTTTCAAATATAGAGAATTAGATACTAATATTACATATCAGCACTTCAGCAAGTCAAATCCCTTTAGGGGCCTATTACAGCTTGCAGTCTGTTTTTCATAAAGCATAGTTAAACATGATGTGCTTTTATTGAAATATTTAACATGATTTCATTTATGGAAGTGAGGTTTTTCATGACAGGGTAGGATATACAGTATTTAAGGGAAAATGTGTTAGAAATTCTGCATGTGAACATGGTATTTAAATAACCCTGTTTATTTAGTTTTGTTGTCATTCTTATTTGTAGATGTTTCACCTGATATAGCCTGATTTCTACCACCTAAATATAATTTTGGTAATGATTTTTTATTAACTGTTAATAACTGGCTTTGTAACTTAATTAGTTAGTTAATATATAATAATACATAAAAAGGAAGTTATTAAAAGCTAGGTATTAAATGTCAAAAACTGAAGTTATTAAACGGATGGATCACTTCAGTAAAGGATCCCTGTTGAAAATCATAGAATGATTGTACACAGTGCAATTCAAATGTAAATATTGTTGTTGTTGTATTTATATTTTATTAATTATATAGTGATTCTTTATATTTGTGTTTATAGTCTTAGATTGTTCATCGAACTCACAATGTGCTAAAGTGTGTTATAATATAGTAAACAGAAGATACCATGTCTACATGGCTAACCTATTTCTATTGGTTTCCATGGCACAGTTCAATTAAACTTAAAACTAGACATACTCTGAACACACGACTTTGTTAACTATTTTATTAGCCCTTAATTTAAAACACATACAGTATATATTGTACCTGTGGAAAGGTTGATTGAATATTGAAATAATGCAAGTGTTGTATTTTTTTATTGAATCTAGCCATAAGTTGTTACTGGATTATTTAATTACACTCATGTATTTAGCCCTGCCTCTGGTTTCCGCTGTGTTCCCTGAGTCACTGTGGGCTCACGTCTGCTAAGGAGCTCTACATTCCTTGCTAATGCAACATTATTCCCTCTTTGTGTTTTCTCCGAAGTGACCACATAGGGGATCAGTCACCTTTTTCACAAACTAAGTTCTAGATTTTATACTGCTAATGGCGACCGTCTCTTCTGTTACAAAGATATTCCAATGGAAACCACTGAACCATGAATGGTAAGCATTGAATAGTAAGCCATAGTAATGGTCCGTATATTTTCAATGGGAAGAAAGTGCTAAGTGGTATTCTAATGGTATATAATTAAAGCAATAAATACCATTCATGTACTACCATTAAAACCATTACCAGTATCATTCCATTATAAATAATAGTAAACATGATGCATTTTTGTACAGGTATCATACAAGTGTAGACATTTCTAGCATTGAATAACTTTTTCTTATAACACGATTCAGAAATTCTCCCATTAAAAAAAAAAAACATTGCATTATTCTCTGAACTGCAATGTGGCATAACTAAAATAAAATAAAATAAAATAACAGAACTGCTTTTAACTGTTTCATCATAACATTCCAATTTGTTTTACTGCTAGGCTGTGAGACATTGTCCAATTGTGAAACTCCTTGATTTTTAACAGTCGATAAAATACATTGCATGTATGTATGTTGGTGCATTTTAGGGTTTTTTCCTCCACTGGTGTGAATTATTTTCTAGTAAACTGAAGTGAAAGACATTAAGTCTCATTAGTCACAAGTCAGATGAATCAAATGGGGAGCTCCTTACTGGAGTGCCATGTCTAAAAAAACTCTGAAAATAATCAATCTCAAATATGCTCTGCATTAGAGAGAAAAGTTTAGGCTTGTAGTGACTTTATTATAAAATTACCCATATCAGATTAAAGAAGTGACCCCTTTTTAAAGGTTTGTTTGTTTGGCTTGGAGCGAAATAACCTCCAAGAGGCATTCCTAGACCTGCAACAGCTCAACTTGACAAGTATCTAAACATTCACACTCAGTCCCAGAATTCACTTAGACTTCACAAGGCTTAAGCTTGACGATTTTCAGCCCACAGACTTACAGTACATGGCATTTATGAGTAGGTGCGTTGTGGCATACAGTTACGCTTTGAAAAGCTGTAGCATAGGAAGTCTAGGCGTGCTTCTTTAAGTTATTAAAAAAAAGATGTTGAAAACAGTAATTATCTTTCATTAAAAAGTATGAATTTCAATGACATCGCCTTTTTCCTTCTGTGGTAAAACGGTAACAAAACAGCCTTGTGCTGTCAGGAAGGACATGCCTTTAGTGTGTCAACCTGCAACTGACAGACAATCTAACCGGTTGGACATTTTTAAGTCTCAAATATTTATTTATTTTCTCTCTTTCTAGAATGGTTTCTGCCCTGTCAGCCTAGAATGCTTCGGAATGTTTGGAAAAGGTAGGTGAACAGTATTTAACAAAATGACCCAGTGTGGGTATGTCCAGTAAATGACTTCTAATCCTTCATTTACTCCTGGTGTTTCCCAAACAATGTGAAATGCAGTCTTGATATTTGAACCTAATTTAAATAGAGTTGACAGTGTTGCTGAATCAGTAATGTGATTCATTGTTATCAACAATCAACTATTTGCATATGCCGTAAGAGCTCACCAGCATTTGCATACAGGGTTCTGAGCAGCCTTACCAATAACCTTACTAATACAGCAGATGTATGGGATTATACTGGGTAAAGCCTCAGAGTCCCACCATGTACAGCATTATAGAAGAATATTATTCCTTAGCGGATATTTACTACATTATTACCCTTCTGTCCTCCCTGGTTCATCATATTATTATTTGTTTATTTAGCAGACGCCATTATCCAAGGCGACTTACAGAGACTAGGGTGTGTGAACTATGTATCAGCTGCAGATTCACTTACAACTACATCTTACCCGAAAGACGGAGCACAAGGAGGTTAAGTGACTTGCTCAGTCACACAATGAGTCAGTGGCTGAGGTGGGATTAGAACCGGGGACCTCCTGGTTACAAGCCCTTTTCTTTAACCACTGGACCACACAGCCTCATAAACCAGACCTTGCTGACTTGCCAATTTGTTAACATTTATAGTGCAGTTACATAAACTAATTCCCCCCTTTGAAGCCTTCTTGCCACTCTGTCACTCTGGTAACTAAACAGACATGTTCCTGCCACAACCTGCAGCTGCAGAGAAGCAAAACCAAAAAGTAAGCAAATGCAAAAAGGGGATCTCCATTTGTCCCAGTGGTGTTTTGTTATACTGTTTTAAAAAAAATGCTGAAAACAACTATTGAGCTGATATGTTCAACACAGGATTATAAGGTAATAACATTCTTAAAGACCCTTTTTTTAAAATATGCAATACGCTGCAGTACTTTGCATTGAGCTTTTCTGGCCATCAATAACCACTTCATCTTTGCAGAACATGTCTGTGTGCCCAGATATCACAGACTCTAAAAAGGTTGTGCGATCAAGAAGGTTAACCAAAGACCCACTATCGAACAAATCTGTCATTTAGTCACTGTTTTCAGAAGAGCTCCCAAACCACATTAGAAGCAGATGGAAACAGAGAGGTCTTTGTGAAAATGGCTGGTCCTTTAGGCCCATAGCAGTGACATCAAACCTCTCACAATGGGACGCCTTTAAGCTCACCCAAAAAAAAGTTACTTCTGTTGGCAAAGCTATATAACTCTCACGTTCCATTTCCAGGTTTGGCACTGGGTTAAGTTACTGGACCAGCAAACTGCTTAACCGGTGTGGCGCTAACTCACTCCTGAGATTCAATGACAGAGCCACTAGGAAAGAGAAGTCTGTCCTCTATTTGAGGTTTCTTATTAACACTTCAGAGAACACAGTTGGTTCATTCTTGTCCTCCAGGGACTGCCGCATACAAATCGAAATTCCACACAAGTGCAGGTCTCAACTTCCCAAACCAACAAAACCAAATGCTGATTTTGTCCAAAAAATAAAACTGTATAATGAAGGGAAATGTATATGGAGAGTGAGGGATAATTCCAATAAAGATAAGCAGATAAATCAGTGGATAATAATCTGAATATATTGGCAGGGAGACAAACAAGGTGGGTTGATTAATTGTCAACCGGACAGACAAATTGCTTGCTTTATAGCATTTGTAAAAGTCATGAATAGAAACCTCCTTGTCTGTTGAAAGACTTCAGTAATGAGAGCTTACCCCCTGATCTAAACCCAATTGAGTAACTGTGGGCTGAATGCTATGGTTGCAATGCTCTATCCACTTCACTGACCCAGTTGTGGGCCATACTCCTGGAGAAATGAGCCACAATCTGGCACAGAACTGTCTGGCATCTTGTCTATGACATGCAGTCTGGATTTAAGTGGCCAGTGTGTGTTTACATACTGTAGATAGAGATGGAGAGGTTTCTACACCGACACTTTTCATCTAGAATTGAGGAAGAACCAGATGACTTTGACAGCTAAAAAACTAATTATGAATTTAATATTTTTTTAATACTGTGGTATTTTTCTAGTTTCTAAGCTGAGCTTTCATGGCATCAGAGATGTTCTTTTTTCCTGAGCCGGCATGGCACAGAGATGTTAGTTTCCGAGAAAAGAAATTACTTCGTACAGCACAGATATACAGCTAGCTTACGTAATTTCCTTGACCAAATTTGGTCTTATTTCCCTAGCGTGATACATGATGTGAGACAAAGCACAGTAATAGTTGACATCTGCGTTTCTTCTTCACTTCATCAATGTCAGTAGAAATTCAGATAACAATAAGTTACACTTAAGAACTATTTCATATGATGAGTTTTACTCAATTTTCACAGACAGCAAAGCGCTATACCCACGCATCACAAAGTCAGACGACAAAGCTGGTGATTGCAAACTGCTGATGTACACCAGCTATGTACAGCTTGATTTTAAGAGTTCATTAACACTGCGTTGATTCAGAACTTACATTAAACACAGAAAAATCACTCAATGTTTACAGACAGTTTCAGTGTTTTTTTTTTACCATTTAAAGGGGCAACATAAGCAAGGGGTTTCACAATAAGAACTTGTGCAATTTAACTGGAAAAACCTAGTGTCCCATTTGCATAATGTGTTATCAGGTATTCCGTGACACTTTACCTACACTTATAGCATGTCACTTTTAACAAAAGTGGTTTTAGAACCAGTTTAATTGGTTTAATTATGGTTTGTACATAGGCTCAAAACAGCTTATTAAGCAGAAACAATGAGTTCACAGCTGAACTCTGAGTTATGAAAAGCCGACATGGGTGTATTTCGGGCCATGTGCCAAGCTAAAGAGCTACAAGTTCAGGGCAATACATAGGCAAGAGTTTCAAAAGGCTTACAAGCCTTGTTTATAAATCCGTGTTAACTGGTGAAAAGATTAGTAAATCAGTCCAATCCTGGCAAATTAATAACACAATAGAAAAGTACAAACACTTTTAACCCATTAAGTAACAAATACATTTTTCTTTGAAAAAACCAGAACACAAGCTGTACTTATGTAATGTGATACATTCTACAAGTGCTCAATCTTTTAGAAGTGTAAAATGACAGGCATGTTTACAGCATATATTCCCAGCGTCCTATTTTGAGGACAGTCAAGTTAGACGTGCCCGTAATCAGACCAGTGAAACATCAGGCTGGGTATGAAGCTCAACACATAAAAATTGTAGCTTTATCATTACTGTGGGTAGGAAAACACGAAGAAATTGAACATTTTTAGGCCTCAGTTTCTTAAGTTATATTGAGGCGTCATAAAAACACTTAACTTAATGCAGACTTAACTTTTGCGGTTAATAAAACTGGAGTAAGTTATCATAACAATATAGTTAAAGAGAAAATTCAAACAACAGGTAGATGCCATCGAAAAGCGCTCCAAAATATTAGAAGTTGCCTTTCCTCAGATGGGGACAATGGCACTTAATGGGTTAAGAAGGATATGCAGGCATGCTAAAAACCCTGAAGCTTCATAAAAAGGACTGAACTACTGTATTACCCCAATTCTATAGTGTATAATTGGGGTTAAGCTAGCGTCCATAATGAGGTAGAAAAGGTATGACTGAGATTCAGCAGTCTAGTCCACACTTCTTAAAAAATACATTGCTGATCCTATGCTATTTTTGTAGCTTAACGCAATTTTAAGGAGGTAACACTTAGAGTAGCACCAGTAAGTGCCAAGCAAGAATGTCTGCAAAGATAAAGTGTCAGCCACCAGAGAGCTGTGGAATTTAAATGATTAAAAGATGTCAGCTGTGAATTTCTGAAGCTGAAATTAAGGAGAAAGTGTTATTTACTCAGTGTCTGACATTACTGATTTCAAGTGGAACCTGTTCAAATGAAAAGCAGGTTATTCTTGTCCAGTGTTGAAGGTTTCTGTGATTTTAGTCATTGTAGCATTTCTGTTGCTTATCACAATATGATGCACATGTGACCGACTTGCATCCCGGAGCTGTGCTTTCCGGTGGTGGATTTCTGCAAACGTTGCCTTTCTAGGCACACCCATGACCCAGGAGACTGTGTTGATGGACTCGTCATTTAATACAGAGCAACAGAGATCCTTCTGCTTTTCCATGATTGAGGCTGAAAAGTTGCACACAACATGTAAAGGTGTAGTGGATCGTGTAACACCTAACGTGACCACATGCATTTCCATCACTGTATATAATATATCAACACAATAATGAAAAAAAAAATGTAAAGAAGTACTGTACATGAAAAATGATTTTTAAAAAAGATTACACATTTACATTACAAAATTTAAACTTATGATTGATTGGGAACATCACTTTAACATGTTTTTCCTGCCTTCTTTTCATAGACTAGGGCAGCTGCCCTATAAAGCTGAGGACCTGGCAAAGAAGCTGCTGCAATGTGTCCCGCGAGACCGGCTAGCTGCCGACGAGGCCCTTCGCCACGAGTATTTCAACAGCCTGCCTTCTGCACTACTCCAATTGCCTGACAGTACGTACTGTTCCCCTGCCTCCCTGCCTGTCTGCCTGCCTCCCTGGCGCTCAGCCTCCCCTCATTCTCAAATCTACCTACTATCCGTCCAATTAAATCATATTTGTCAAAGCAGCGGGGGCCTCAACGGCTGCCTGAGATAATGACAAGAGGATGCTGTAGTTAGTGTATGCTCCTCTGGGGAGATGATGAAAGCTGGAGCACTACAAGAAGAAAAAACTGCCAGAGTATCAGATGGTTCATTGATTTATTTATTTAAGTATGTATGTATGTATTTATTTTGCTCTCTATCGGCTGTCTAATACAGTAGAGTGACTTGCTCATTAGATCTGTGGGACAGAGAAGGAGGAGAACAGGAATTGGAGTTGTGGGGTTTGAGACCCCAAAGTACAAAGATTACAGCAAAGGGACTGGGCAGAGATGATAACTGTGGTATCCTGTCCAATTTTAAATAGGTCACAATTATATAGATTTATATCGTAACTTAATTATGCAGCCATATCTTGTTTCTTCGCAAGCCTGAGTAGTTTATTTGCTTTCCCGCAAGTTACAAACCTGATTTGGCCTGGTGTTTGCAGGCAGCAATTAGGTGCACTTTCTCTTTCAGCACAGTCATCGATACTTTCCTCTTCTGATTCTGAAACATCTGATTGAAACATGCATCGTATGCAATTGCAAATTCTCTTACATTATCCCCTTTGTCAGTCCTTTTGTGAATAATATAAGTCCCGAAGCCCATCTATATTTTAATATAACAGAATCTGAGCCATAACATCATACTTGCAAGGGGCAGCGCTCACGGACGAACACCTTTGATCACATTGACTTGGGCAAACCGGACAGTTAGTTGATACCACCTTTGGTGTTTGATGTTTGATGTTTGATCTTTGAAATAACCTGGATCGACCTGTCCTTCTCCTTCAAGATTGCTTTAACTTGTCTAAAGGACCCAAGCAGTAATTACTTGGCATCAAGTCACATGAATGTACTGACCAAGTCATATTCACTATATATGGCATCACCTATTGTCAACGTGGATGGCTGCTCGTTCATTTTTATTAGCAGAAAATCTAAGTTCCAGCCAGGTACTTGTTTTTGGAAATAATCTCTTTCTTGTTAATTATTTTGGGATATGACTTTCCATTAAATGACTAATTGTGTGACCCAAAGGTTCCCGTTTCTTTTTCCCCGCTTTCCTGAGCTCTTTACATCCAGTAAAACGTGGAACAGCTAGACTAGACAGAACAAGTGATATGAAACTCTGGGACCACAAAACAAGGTGCAGTTCATAGGCTTCAGGATAACAAATGCAGCCATGCTATTGAGTGGTGGATGAGCAAAATTCCTTCAGCAGGAATCAATTGGTTATCTGGATAAAAAATACAGTATACCTATAACGGCACTGTACTGTATGCTTAATAATAATAATAATAATAATAATAATAATAATAATTTAGCAGTAACATACTGCTAGGAAACTATTCAGAGTGCAATCAGTCAGTATACGACAAAGATATTTTGTATACATCTGCCATAAGATCTTTAAAGGAAACATTTTTCAGTTCACAGGTCAGCATTCATGGTTTGAAATAGTAAATTTTCCATCAGAAAAAAGACTATGAAAGTTCATGTAAAATCAGCTCCCGTGTGTGGAGCAATGCAGCTCACAAAACATTTGTTTTTTATTTCCCGATCTCTCGCTCATCTGGGAGCCTGAGAGCAGCTCTTACAAAGCTCCTGCTTCAGCTTTCCACCAGGGCACCAGGGCTCTAATTTCCAAACGAGCCAGAGATTAAAGTCAACAGGCGATCCCCATCGGCTGTTATTCAACACTCCTTTGAAAAGGCAGGATCCCCTTGGTTCTCATCAAGCAAATCCCAGCCAGACGCTAATGGAAGACTGTTTAGAGGTGTGACAGTTTGGAGTTGATGAATTCCAGAATTAGAACTCCTGTGGAAGTAGAACATTTTGCTAGTGCATTCTCTGTGTTTAAAAAGCCCCTTTTCCTAGAAGCTAAAAGGTTTTTTAGGCTGCTCACATCTGCTCAGCCACAAAGATCCATAATGGGTTTTATCCAAGGCTCTTTGTTTTCATTTTTTTCTTTATATAAAATTTGCCACAAATCTACAGCCACTGTGTTTCTTTAAAAAAAAAAAAAAAATCAGTGCAAATTTTCAAAATGTACCAGTTTTCTGAGTTTATATTGGAGGACGAACATGAACCAGCCCAGTTGTTACTATTTGCTGGAATACTAACAACTGTCTGAAGTGTACAGCTGGTGAACCTGTATCAGTACTACAGTACGTCAAACAGACTAACTAAATCGTAAAATGGCACGAAAACTAATTTAATGAATTACATAAAAATAGCTACTGAATGTTTGGATCTTTATATAAGTCACAATTTTAACATGCTTGAGTTTTTAAGCCACATTTTTTGGGGGTAAAAATAAAGAGCCTTGGTTATTTATTAATGTATTCATTTTCTTTTCTTTTTTTCTTAACCCTTCTAGATATTGGGGTCTGATAGACCCTGAACTCAGGGTTTCACCTATTTCGAGTCAAAATATTGTAATGCATCAACTAGTATGTTTTTTTGTAACCACTGTAGCAGATTTAAGAAGATCAAGGGTCTGTTTAAAAACATATGTGTTGATTTCCGAGTAGGATAAACAGAAATCCATTCTTGAGGAAAGACAGAACATAGTTCCCTGGTGGCTTTATGTCTTCAGTCTCTTGTTAATGGTTTTTGTTTTATTCACTCTGAGGAAGCCTGTGCTATTTGCCTGTTTAAGTCTGCATTCAATTTGGATGCAAAGGTCTTCAAGAATGTTAAAGCATTTCACTCTTCTGCTAATGCAGTGATGTCATTGGGAACATTATCTTTGGACTAAAAAGGCATAGTTCCATGACATGGGAAAACTATACGGGTCATAGAGTGGCACTGTATTTAAGCATTAGTGTCCAACCCAGTGGTCATTATTGTTAGATACTGTAAATGGCTGCAGGGACAACAACACTTAATGAAAGATAAAGTCAGTTATCTACAGGAAACGAATGTGGTGGAGGATGTGAATACTTTTTCAAACTGAACAAACATTTTTTGTGTTTTTGTTTTTAAATGTGTTATATTTAGGCTGCTTGAGATTCATGTTGCCATTTTAAGCAAGTCTCAAGATTCTAACGTCCTGCTTACTTTTAGAGGGCATCTACCTGTGGGATAATGACAGCTCTGCTCAGAGTCTGAGACGATCCCTGAGGTTCATAATGCTTGACTGAGAACTAACCTGAGAACCAGAACATCATCGGTGCCTAGATAAATCGATGCAGTTTATTGATACGCATATCAGTAGGTTACAGCACAGTAATAAGCAAACGTATACATAATGCATACACAAAGGAGTAGATGTGGAGCACACAATCACCGGTGCTGCTTTACCAACTCTTCAGTGAGGCAGGGAGTGGGAGCATTGGTCCCATCCCCAGTTAGTAAGATCAAGACCCCAGGAATGAGTTTGAGGTGAAGGTTTGGCACTATCTCACTCCGCTGGGGCTCAGCTACGTCAGCCAGGATACGCACGACAGTGCAGCCAGCAGCTGGGATAGAAAAGAGAGCAAGGCACCTTCCTTAGAGAGACAGGTGGGAAGAATGGGAGATGAATCTGAATGGAAGGAGTACAAATGGGGTGGAGGAGGGGAGCAAGCACAAGCAGCAAAATTGTTCACAGTATGAAAGCTGGATAGAAGACCACCAGCCAAGTGAGGAAAAAAAAGGCAATAGCCAGTTCTCAAATTCACAAATTGAAGACCTTTCAGCGATTCTCGCAGAGATGCATTCTTTAAACTTGGTTGGATCTCTGTGTGTAATATGTACTTCTCTACCACCCGCTAAATAAAATACCCCTGCTAGCAAAAGCCTTTAGCACTGGGCTGGGATCAAAAGAAACTTGAATTCTCCCATCTACTGTACAGCAATGCCAACCTCTCATCTCGACAAACAGTTAAAAAAAAGTAAATAAAAATAAATAAATGGGAGGCAAAATATTCCGTAAGATGTAGCTCAACTATAATGCTCCTTTAATGTGTCAGTGCTTGTCAATAGCCCGAGACTCAATTAAATCTGTATAATGATTGATTGTTATGGCTCCGGAGTTCATTATATTTAAAAGTAAAAAAGGACACTACATGAAAAAGTGACAAAAACAAGATGACTAAACTCATTTTAATTCTGCCAACGCATGACTGCAGCTTGAAACTTTGGCATAATTATGATAATAAAAAAACAACAAAAAAAACCCTAGAAAGTAATGAGGCCTCATTAGAGCTGCTGTTTATTTCAGCGAGAACAGTGCAGTGACAGATAGCTTTGGATTCTTTTTTATTTTCTTCTCCTCTCTTACGCTTCTTAAAGGCTCTAGGGATCCAAGTGGAGCAGGCATGCGAAAGTCTGCTGTACCTGTCATGCGAAACTCTCTGTGTCCTCAGAGGTTTCATGCTGTTTCTGGCACCTTGTTGCTATTTTGTGTAGTTCAAGTCAGTTTACTATTTATTATACACACACATCATTTAGCGCTAGATTTAAAGAGTTTCTGTCAAAAAAGTAGAAACCTCCCACTATAACAGCAGCATGTAAACCCACAGGATGGTGCTGATAATGTACGACACAACTACAAAGTGTTTAAGTTGTTCTGGAGGGATAGGGGGCCATTTCTCAGTGATTACTGCCCATAATTCCACAAGCTCCTCTTTGAACCACCTCAGTGCACAGCAATACTGTGTTAATAATATTTACCAGTGATTATGATTGTTTTAAGAAATTACCAATTTATATTATTTTCCTTTTATAACCCTAACCCTTTAGGCTATACATTAACTTAATCAATATTCAGTTATTACAGAGGAAATTACATATAAATGAACATTTTATTTATTCCATTATTACCAGTAATTATTGCTATTGTAAACCATAACACATTCCACCTATAACAGTGGTTTTCATTATAACTTTCATGGTTTCTAATAAACCTTGTTTTTAATAGTCTTACATTTTTACTTTTATAAAGTTGTTCTCAATCATGTGAAGTCATGTGTTTATACTGCACTTACAATAACAAAGGAAACAGTATCATTTTAGCCATTGTCTAGATATACAGTTTATCCTATCTATTCACACTTCCCAAGCCCCTTCAACACCTGCGAATAAAGAGCTCTGGAAAAGTGCCAAGTATCCTGGGGGGATGCTTACTGAATAAGCCTTAGATGGTTACATTGTTTTAATATAGAATACAATTCTTCAGAGAAACTAAAACAATACAATTATTTTAGAAGTTTGCATACAAATGTGTTATATGCAAGCCAAATAATATAAGCAATAATGTGCAGTGAAGGACTTCAGGTGGAGTGAAGAATCACAGTTTACAGTAATACCTGGTAATAAAAAAGGTATTAAGCACAGGGAAAGGGAGTGTAGGAGAGAGAAAGGGAGAAGACTAAGAGAAATGTTGCATCGCCACAGCTATATTTCTGCTTATTGAGAAAACAGGCTATGTTCAATTGTAACAGTTTTGGAATGTAAGTTCCAGATAGGAAGACTGTTACAGTGGGAGAGTGATACACCTGGGAAAGGAGATTTGGTGGATGATGTCAAACCAATGCAACAAGAATGTGACCTCCCTAACCATAAAAAGATGAACAAAATGTTTTTTGTCATACAGGCTCACAATGCACTGTCTGACTAATACTGAACTTGTGTCCGTTGTGCAATAATAGCTAAAGCGATGGAAAGAACATGGTAAGAAATGCTTAGCAGAAGTATCAGAACGGCAAGCTGATTTAGGTTATACAAAGAGAGTGGTCCCTCCAGGGCAGGCTTGAGACTTGTAGATGCAATGGAATTGGGAAAGCAATATAATTAGTATTGCATTATCAAGATATCCCCATTATGTTGCAGATTCGCTTCGCTGGCCCCAAGTAGTTTGTAAGCCAGGTACCATTTATAAGAAACAAGGAATAGCACGTTTCATTAACTGTATTGCTTTTAGGTGAAAATAATGGGAAGATGCTGTGATTATGCACTTCTAGTCTTAAGATGTTCCTGTTGGGTTTTCACCATCAGGTAATCATTGACAGCAGGTCCTGCGGAGTGTGTGCATGAGCCGAGCCACACAACTGAGCTTTTCAAACCATACAGCAGCAGGCTGTGCCCCAAAGTCAGAATTAACAGTCTCTTGAGCTTTACAGCTCTTTTTCGACATTCTCTGGTGAAAATATTCAGTCTACAAAGTTAGAGATATTAATGAAAGTAAACCAACACATTAATACGATATTGCAAATGCAGAAGTTATTTACTGTTTACCTCTACCACTGAACTGATAGAAATGATTTGAGGCTTAAACTTGGACTGCCTAGCCTTTAATACCTCTGTACTCTTTGGGATTCCTTATATCCATTTATAAACATTTTCTGTAGTAAATGAGAGTACTGTGTTTATATTATGCATTTACCATGCTTGCTAATACTTTAATCAGGCCTTTAGTACTTTTACTTTGCTTTATTATGCTTTTACAATAGTTTACCACAGCTACACTTTTATAATGATCTACCTTACTTTTCATTTCACTTTTGGAGACAGGAGAGTTGGCGTTTCCATGAGGTCAGCGATCTACATTATCTACAATCAGTTAGCGTTTAGATAGAAAGGATCCTCACACGAGGCCTATTCATAAAACTGCACACTTTGTTTAAATCCCTCTGTTTTGATTTAAAAAAAAAGGTTTGCAAGGCCTGAGACCTTTCTTGTGTTTATTTTCTTGTTTCAAATCAAAATAGTCTCTACAAAGTGTGAGTGAAAGAGTAAGTAGATTAAAATGACTTTTTACTTTCCTTTTTTTGTTTTTAATCTTCTGAGGGGTAAATATTGCAATTCATTTTTGATATAGCCTGTGCTTACTTGGTTTATTTATTTATTTTATTAAACATGTATTTAAGCAGCTAAGTCCCATTGACATTAAAATCTCTTTTTCAAGGGAGACCTGGTCAAGAAGGTGGCATTTAATAATAAACAATTTAAAAAAAAAAACACAAATTCAAACAAACACAACAAATACAAACAAGTTAATCAAATTACAAGAAACCATTTAGGAGACCCGGCCAAAGCAAAAACAAGCCTCAACTACATATATGTCCATTGTTTTGTTTGAACTGCTTTCAAGGTATCAGGGCAGCAGGGTGGAGTAGTGGTTAGGGCTCTGGACTCTTGACTGGAGGGTTGTGGGTTCAATCCCAGGTGGGGGGCACTGCTGCTGTACCCTTGAGCAAGGTACTTTACCTAGATTGCTCCAGTAATAACCCAACTATTTCAATGGGTAATTGTATGTAAAAATAATCTGATATCTTGTAACAATTGGAAGTTGCCCTGGATAAGGGTGTCTGTTAAGAAATAAATAATAATTTCAGGACAGTAAGTTTCAGTTCTGCCTGAAATTTATTCCAAGACCATGGAGCTAGAAAACTGAATTTTTTTTTTAAAACTCTGTACGAATTTTAGGAACTGAGAAACTTAGAAGAGTCTGATATAAGTACTACTAGAGGTAATTAGCAGGTTAGTAAGATAATTTGGGAGTTAGAAGCAGATCTTCAGTTCCAGTTGCTAGCTACATACATTAGTAACACAGGCTAAATCAGCCAAAGGGCCTTAGTATGGGTATGCACCACCAAAAACAAGTAGCGGCATTAGGAGGGTGTAATGTGATTGTTTTTGTATCTACAGCTACGTCCATCTTCAGGGTTCCCGGGGTGAGGCTGGAACCTGAGGTCCGAGATATTTTCAGCCCTAGCAGGAAGAGCAGCCCCACTGCAGTCCCCCTCAACAAGTGCTGTTGACTCTGAGGACCTCTAGAGGCCTGGATTGGAAGCCTAGTTCCGTCATGCACACAGACATCCATTCAGAAACAAAGCCAGAGGAGACTTTCAAGGGAGACACTTTTGAATAAGAAGCTTTGAGGGGACGGATAGCAGCTGAAATGAAAGTGAATTACACATGCTTTTCAGATGCATACATCATGTGGTCTAAGTGCAACACAGAAAAACTTGTCTTTACTGTCAACTGAAGCCGGTAATAAACCCCAGGGAAGGATTTAGGTACTTCGAAGAAACAGTCAATTGTTTAATGTGGTCACAGTCACACTACTCCCTTTCCCTATATACGCTGCATACCGGTAAAGAAAACACATATTCATGTTTAGGTTCACCAGTAGATCTTGGGGAAAAGGATGGACACAATGAGCACCTATGGCAGCACACCCCCAGAGCTAGCTGTGTTATCTTTTTCCCTACATTGCTACTTGCCATGTGTCCCTGACAGTGTCAGGGCAGCTCATCCTAGAATGAACTATGACCAGTAGAGTTCATCTGCTCACTTTCAGTAGTACAGTAAGTAAAGCTATCGTGTGTGTGTTAACTTTTACAGTCTCAAATGTATGGTTTTGTTTATTGTACAGTGAAATTAGTGGCCATACTGTACTAATGTTTGTTCCAATGAAGGATATTGAGGCTGTTAAAGTATATGTTTCTTTCTTTATTTGTGGGATCATTTTTAACAGTGCCTGCCTCTATATGCAGGTACAGCTAAAAATGTACAGACCCTTTACCGACCAGTTGTCTTTGAGGAGGGAATGTGAATTTCTGCTTTATGCATTTTAGGGAAAGTGGTTCCTTGAAAATATATATTTTTTTTACTCTTTGGGGCACATAAGGATATTATTTCCATCATATGGTGATGAGGTCATGGGTCATTTCTTAGCCAATCAGCTTGCAAGTTTCCCCACCATTTACAATATAATAACTCATAAAACCCAACAATAATTTTCTACTTCATCATTTAAGACAAAGGGTTTCAGATCAATACCATGTGTGGAACTTGCTAGGTACTGTATATGATAGAGTCCATCTGGTATGCATGATACTTGTATGTAAGCCTGTTGTTATCAATCACTAAATGGCAAAACCTGTTTAAAAATGTCACCCATTCTTTCAAGAAAACTAGCCTAATATACCATCTCAAGAGTTAACTAAAGACTGCTGCAGACCATGGCTGGTCCCGTTCCTCTCCCTGAAGAGATTAGAGGAACCAACTAATACAGGTCAACTTAAAGATGCTCTCAGTGTTAGCCACAATATTTTTCTTCTTTCTTTTGTTTAACTGTGTGGAAATACTGTAGCCACACATATATTTTCCCAGATGTCCCCCTCATTTGCTGTTTTTGTAAGAAATTGTATTAGTAGACTTGATTTGTAGAGTTGATACTGCTTACGGGATTAACTGTTGTGTACATATGATGGTATATCATGTTATGTATGTATTACTCAGATATAACAAATCATACATTGCAGTGTTGTATTTTTCTTATCAAACACAGGTATCTGTACATTATCATCAGGTTCACAGACATGAAAAAGCTTATGAGTGCATGTGTGATGTGAACTACTACAAATTAAATAAATGATTTTTATGCACTGGTGTTTGTAACATTTATCTAAAATATGAACAGGTTTCAATTGATTTAAGCTATAACTACAGGACACATCAGGAATAATAGAAGTTTATGAAATCCTAAATGCTATAAATAAGTTAAAAGACTACTTCAAACACAGCACCGAGAGTAGGACAAGAGTGTATAAGTAAAAACTGGGCAAGAGTTCAGGACAGAAGGCAGGAAGAAGCACTTTTTAACACAGACAGTTATAATTCGTGGAGCAGCCTACCAGGTAAAGCAGTGGCATCTAAAACACTGGGAATATCAAACAATGTTACGTTCTTCCCTATTAAATCAGATCGCCTCAGTAGGTGCACATGATGTGCTAGGAAGGGATGAGCCTTGATGGGCCCAACAGCCTCTTCCCATTCCCAAATATTTGTTATTTTAGCCAAGTAAATCCATTTTAAAACAAAAGTTTTACCTGATTTTAACCCAAACAATAGTTTAAAAAAAAAGCCTGAAAATGAGAATCCCTAAATACACTGAAGTAGTCAGGAAGTGAAAAAAAAAATTTCTACAACTCCCATTGGGACTTGTAGCTTGTGTGATTAATCAATCCACCATTCTCTGATTAATTGATCTAAAGATAACATCAAGATTAAAAGCCCTGACTGTACCTCGCGTGTGATAGTATTCTTCTAAAGACTACCTTTTTCCTTCATCTATCCAGAATAAATTGTAAAGCACAGGAGTCTGTCCTTAGTTCAGTCTGGTTTCTCCTTCTACCCATACCACCACAGTAAACTAGGGATAATCAAAAAATAATCCCCAGCCTTGGATCTTATTTTACAATTAGATTACAGAGGTGCTTTCCTTCCTTCATTTTATCTTTACATTGTATGAGCTAGAATTGACATCCTGGGAGTTTAAGCTGCAGAGCCAGTCTTTTGTCCAACCCGCCAGATCTTTATTATAGAACCCTCTTATGTAATTCTAATCCAAAGTAATATAATCATGGGAACTTTTTAAAATACTATGCCTCGCCTCTCTGTAATTAAGTAGCTGGGTATCTTGCAATACATTTTAACCAAAGTGCACCTTGAAGTTAACGATGTTAAAGGACAAGCTTTTGGAAAATGAATGATGAGGGTTGTTGTCTTGTCTTAGATGTGTCATGGCTGCTTTATTATAACCAATGGATTGTCTAGACAGGGACAGACAGAGAACATTGGGCAACATCAGCAACAGCTAATTGGGGTGTGGCCACATGTATAAAAAAGAACCAGAAATCCTTTGTTTGTTGGAGGAGTTTGTGTTTGTTTGTTTGTGTGTTTGTTTGTTTGTTTGGTTGGTTGGTTTGAACATTGTTTGAACATTTGTTTTGGCCCTTGTGCCGTGTTTATTTGTTTCTGTGTTTTGTGTGTTATTTTGTTAAATAAACATGCGCCTATGCGCTTAAAACTGCAGCTTTCTGCTTCTGGGTCTAATTCCTGCTGGTAGCCAGCCTAGGCTGTGATGCTATCCTGGCACAATGGCCAATTCATTTTTGTTATCAATGCTCCCTGAATATACTTTTCTGAAGTTTTTGATGTTTGGAGACATTGAGAGACAAGCTCAATTAATTAGCAGCACATATATAAATCTCAGTACTGCTTGCTTCATCTTCACTCAGCACAGCCCAGAAGCATCGTTACAAACCCTCCCACTGAAAACAAAATATTACTGAAAGCAAAAAATGCATTTTTGGGATGAACAGGGGAGTTTTATGTTTCTCGTGTAAACAGTCGCCCCCCAGCCCCCTTTTATTTGTTTATATAAAAATGTTACAGTTGCTCCAATCTACCAAATATAGCCTTAAAGGAAAGCATGTTTTTTTCTGGGGGGGGGGTTGGAACTTATATTTTATTGAAAGATAAACTCGATCCCTTATATAAATAACGTACTGTTAAATAAAAGTACATAGCTTTGTATATCTGTTTATAAATACTTGTTTTAAATGTCTAATATTCGAAAATGCTAATAAATAAATAATAATAATAATAATTGACAGTATACACATTTCACAGTAAAAAAAAAGTAAACAAGAGTCTCCACCACTTTGGTTTTTACTTATAATGCATTAAAGCAAAAGCTTTGAAAAGTAAAATGGTGACAGGAATAATCACTTACTGTAGAAAGGGCTTCAACTTTTATCTATTCACCATCTGTCCAGGTTTTACCTCTTCAAAAGATGGCAACCCTGGATACGCCACTGGTCTTAACCCCTTCGCCCCTGATCAATAGCTTTTGAATGCTGGCAGCAAATCAAATTCTAACAATACACAAATCACCCCATTTCAAACACTGCAGAGACTGACAGCTTTACAATGGATTCAGCACAGACAGCTTCTGAGAACCATTAGCTGGGATGCATCTGGGGGAAAAAACTGGTTTCCAACAGGGCAGTTTTCCTAATTCTGGCAGCAGATTCTAAAAAATGAAATAATATATATAATTAAAAAAATAAACATTTATCCTCAAGATATAACAATGTCTGGGTTATGCTAGGGTTTCTTCAGATGAAGAAAGCTGTAAGCTCTCCCATACAAAGAAATTAAAGAGTCAAAGGGGCAAGAAGCTATTTTGAAGCCTAGTAAGGCCTAGTGTTGCTCCTTTGGGTATCCTCCATGGCAACTTAAACAATGGCACTCCAGAGGATGGGATTAGGATGGTGATTAGTAAAGGCCTCTGGGGGGAAGGTTTCTCACTGATTTACATGGTCCTGCTCTCAGGTAATGAATCTATCAACACGGAGGAGGGATTTTTAAAATCCAGCAAATCCTCCTGTCCTCAGGGGGGAACAAAGAATCCAGCATAACTAATAGGATTATTAGTCCAGTTGGTTCCAGTTGAAAGAGATTAATAGTGCAATGAGTTTTCAAATTGCTGTTTTTATCTATTTTGTTGTTCTTCTTGTTGTTTTTAAGAATATACAACATGAGACAGACATATTCATACTTTATATACAATACAACACAGTTCTCTCAGTGATACTAAGTAATTGTATTTATTTAACAGATCTTTGAAATTGCATATTCAAGACAAAAATAAAAGAGTAATTAATCTTGAAATTAGGTAGGTAGCTCTACAGTTGCAAATGATCTGGGGTTTAAAATGTTCCAGGTGATGCTGAAGCAGCTACAACAGTGAGGTTATTCAGGAAACAATTAGAGACTGCCCTGGAGCTAGCAGTGTGCTGTTAAGGAATGAGTCTCAGTGGATCTGAAAAGGCCTTTTCTCATTCCACAGATTTCTCATATTATTATATTTCTCTATAACTCTAATTTTCTGGCACCAAAAAATTTTTTTTTTTGGTGCCAGCAGAAATAAAACGGATATCATTAAAAATACAATTTCAATGAAAAGTAAACAAGCAAATGATCCAAGTTATAAACACAGTGGGTTAATCCAAATTGCTGTTCTCTTATCACAGCAAATCTGCACGGTAATTTTGCAGTTTTCCCATGGTTATACTATGCATTTACCTAATCTGAACTTTTATAAGGGTTAGCACAGCAAAGTTACCAAACCAAAGGCCCTTTTATTTAGGGGCATGTAAGTAGTCTCAAGTTTTTTCAGTTGTAATTGCTATTGCTTTTTCTTTCAATAAAAAAAAAAATCTTTGTAATAGCAATTATAGTAAGGCTTTCAAAGACCCTCCCATTTCTCACAAGTTTTGCTGCTGAACTTTTAGCTTTCTTTACTTTGCTGAGTCTTTTTTATCTGGACACAACTCTCCAGTTATTTAATTTTCCCATACACTTCCTGTGTTACAGGTAACAGGATCCCACGTGACACCACATACTGTAGCTTCCCACGGGTGGAACAAAGTATAATGGCTCAGGTGGGGAAGTGAACTTATAGTGCTAAAGCAGGAAAAGTGGTCTTCACCTGAGTGAAAATAAGTACTGGAAAGAAAAAAAGATTAACAGCAAAATAATAAGTCAGCTATAAAAACGGATTTAACAGCCTTGGTTGTTACCCCTTTTGGGGAGTGCTATTGTGTCATTGATTTAAAAAAAAAATTAACTTAAAACCTGTTTAAAACCCCAGCCCCTCACAGACAATTTCCGCCTGGGGGGCTGTGCCCTTAAATAAATCACAATATCTTCCAAAGTATAGACAGCACAGGCATGGTTCAGGGCTTGAATTCAAGGTAACCCCTTGGGCATCAAGACTAAAACCTCAGGTGTGATAAAAGTCTTACTCAGTACCACACTGGAAGGAGATATCCAGAAAAAACACATAAAAAAACAACAAACGCTTTTCATTTTTTTATGTTCTATAGTCATTTTTTCAACTTGTAGCATATGAAAAGAGCCAGATTTTTTTCCAGTGCTTCACCAACATGTCTAATATACTGGGTAAAAATTTGGAACTGTTTGAACAAAGGGATCAAATTCTACAGGAGTTTTTACAAAGCTAAGCCCAAGGGTCCCCAAACCTCTCCAAAAATAAACATTGTGTAAATCTTTATGTCAATTGATATACTAAGTTCTAAAAGGGATGTTATCTTCTGGCACCTCACAGGCTAGCCATTGCCACAAGCATTTGCCTTTGAAAGGTTTTTTTTTTTTTTTTTTTTTTTTTTTTTTTCCCTTATCTCATTCAAGAGGTGGGTGTGTTTGTTTGCACATCAATTACTCTGTGATGTATTGGGTTACAAACACAGTAAAGGCATGAATGGAACGCTTGTGACCTCCCCTACCACGTGATCAGGGAGATTTCATCGTCATGAAGGTTGTAAGACCACAGCAGCAAAATGCAAGCTAGTCGATTGCTTTTGTTTTGAATGCATGGGGGTACTAGACACATTGTGAATGGGATATCTCAGCGGTGAAATGACGGATTCGAAAAATTCCTTCGCTGTTTGACGGTAGGAAAACAACGATTTTGATATCGAGTCAGCTTTTTTCTCTTTTGCTTTTGTAATAATATTAAAAATGAGTTATGAAATATAATATTTACGTGCAGTTCCGTGTTCCGCCGGCGGGACAAGAGGGGCGTAAAAGGTTAATTTATATGTAGTAGGTAAAAAAATGTCAGTTTTCGTAGTAGAAAGAAACTACTGAAAATCAGCTTCTTGAAGTTTTACATTTTCCTGGAAACTACTGTAACTTAACAAGGGCAGCAAAAGCCAGATTTCATCGAGCATTTACTTGGAAGCTTTTCCTCATTTCCTTCATTATTACTGTATTGTATAATCAATGACAGATTCACATTCGTTTTTATGAAAATGTATAGATAGAAGTAACAGGTGCTAAAAGTAAGTAGCTCGACATGGTTGAAAAACAATATGAATAAAATACATCCTACAAGAACTTATATGTTGTTTTTTTTTTCTTTTTTGTTAAGAGCAATTGCTATGAGAGCTTTTCATGGTGCAGATATGTTTCTAATGGACAATCCTTAAAAATCATAAATTTAAAAGTTGAGACCCAAATATAATCAAGGACCTCAACTCCCCATGTAGCGTTGTTAGTTTACATTTGTAAAGTTTACATTACCAACAATGAAATGCATGCTTTCTTTATTTGCTTAATGCAGCCAGGCTTTGATGTATGAACAACTGGACTACAGAGCCATTTGGGGCAGTCTGTGATTTTGCAGAGAGATAAGAGTGAAAATACACAGACCCACCAGGAACCTTGTCTCTATAGGTTCCTCAGCCCTTTTTAACATTTCCTTGTGTATATTTTTCCTCTCAATTGCCTGTCTTTTGTTATACAGAGATGGTGTCCATATATGGGAAACGATTTGTTCCCTTTGTCAGCAGAAATGATTTATGACCATAAATAGCACAGATATAGGAAACCTACTTATGATATGTTCTAAATGTTTAGCTTAGGAAAGAGGGAAAGAGATGTACGTTTATGCATACAAGACTGACTTTTTGTGGTATTTAATGAACCCCATATAGCGGGCATTACCATCTGGTAGTTGACCACGTTGGGAAGGTCCCCTACTGTACAGACAAGTATGCCTGCAAATGAGGGCAATCTGCTTTATAAATAACGTAATCATTTTAAATCTTTAAAATTATTTGAATATTCTGCTGCCATCTACTGCATGGTAGTGCCCTTGAATGAACTTCCTGACATTTCGAATTCAGCATAAAACGATGCCCCTCATTTTTTTTATAATAATTTATTAACTCATGATTTGATCCACACTGGAAACACAAAGTGACTGGTGGGCCATAGAGTCCGGTGTGGGGGGATTGGAGTGCAAGTACATACAGTAATTCACTCCCAAATGACCCTGATACTTGACAGAGCAATGTTTAATTAATATGAATGCTGTTGGTGGGTGTGTTGGGTAATTTTAATTGTAATACAAGGTGATCAATTTTATTACAAATAATGTTTTTTTTTTTTTTGTTTGTTATCCAGATAAGATAAAGTTTTACAGGAAACACAGTTTTTATATTTGTATGTTCAAAAGGGCCATTCATACAGTATGAACCGGCCCCTATTGTAAAGTCTTACCAAACTGACAATATACAGTACATTGTGCTGAGCTCTGCTGCCATGTCCATGTTATGTTCGCTGATATTTGGGACAGTTCAGTTTTAGTTAAAGCAACATCTTTTAAGAACTGTTGCACTGTGATAGCAAGGCAGTGGTGGTGGGGACACATGGTACTGTGATTCAGCAGTTAGACTGTACGACAGTGATAGCTCACTGCAATGAAGTCCAGTTCTGTTTTGCAGTCACTCCCAAAGCCAATGTCCTCATCATTGCACCACAACAGCACAGTACAGTAAATCTGATTTGCAGCGTTCATAAGTTGTTCAGCCTTTATCAGAGAGGAGCTGGCACCATCATGACATCCTTACCACTTCCAAACCTTCCTACTGACCCCTAGCTCTGTTCAGCACAGCAGGAGTAGAGGGCATCACTAAAAGGATTATGGGTGTTAGAAAGGAGACATCTGGTCTGGAACAGCTGAACACAGCGGAGGATGCAGTGACCAGTAACTGCAGGAACTTTTCAGCTGAACAGAGGCAACTTAATAACATGAGCCACTTCTAAACCAGACAAAATAGCCCTTTCACTCCCAACACAAACCGCCTTTGTGGGGTTTCAATCGCTACATATAGTGGCTGGAAAGAGGGCCCTGGCATCTCCTGGGAACTTTCAGGAAAAAAAAGATAAACAACACAAGATACATTACTGTATTCCCTATACTGAAATGCAGTCGCAATTTTTAAATAGAATAATAAACAGCAGTCTGTAGTGCAAAGTAACCCATGAAAAGCTAATGGAAATCAACTGGTACAATAACCAGCAGTAAACACGATTGCCCAAGGCTGACTGTGGGTGTCAAAAAACCCTGCAGTAAAATGTGTTACCCCACAGTGAATTTGATAGAATGTGACATATGAATACATTAACACATGTTAATGTATTCACATCTTTTTCAAATATTTATCACAATCTATCAAGCAACTTTAGTGTCCATGTAGACACCATGTAGAAGGCAGTTAGTCCTCCTCCATTTCAGCAAGTAAACCTTACCCAGTTCCCTCTGCAACTTCCATGCCAATGTTGCACCCCACCCTGATGTCTGGAGTTTGTAGCCAGTATAACAACATTTAACCTTCAACTACAGTGCAGTAGATAAACTACTGTTATACATGGCATTATCGAATGATAGTAGCTTCTCTGAAGTTGACTATCAATAACAGTTTGTTTATGTGTATTTCTAGAAAATATGTTTATTGTTGCTGGATAGATGCAGCAGCCATACAATAAAAATTATAAACTGTAGGCTTGAATGCTATCACAAAAATATGTGTCTGACCGGATGCATTACAAAAGCAATCCCCTATGCACCTCACACCAGCCATGCCGTTTGCAAGTGAATCAGTCAATACAGACAGCAGCTCCGCCTCTGCTGTCTCTTTGCTGAGTTCACCCTCGAAAGCAACTTACACTTTGTTCATATACTGTAAGGAAACATATACAACATATACTGTATCTATTTTCCACATCTGCAGTGTACATGTATACTGTTTGTTTTTCCACAAGGCAAAGGAATAAAAACACAATAACCCTTTAAACCCCCTCCACCAACATCCTCCTGCTAGAAGCAAGACGAGACTCTTCTAGCAGTACAAGCTTGCTGACACTCCCAATGTTGTTCCACTTAAATCTGGAAGAGCTACTTGCCTGTCCTACACTGCTGACTGAGTAACGTTGAGGAAAGGGAATGCTGACAGAGAGAGATAGCACACCTTAATCTGGCAATGCCAGGATAAGAACACACTTAAAGACTCAAGACGCATACATCCTCCAGCTTCAAAGCATAACGAGAATATACTTAGGGGAATGTTACTCACATACTTTGTATTGCTGGCCTAACAGCGGTGACAGATGTGGCAAAATACCAGACAGCAACATTCACTTGTGACTGTCTTCCAGCATCTGGCAGTGCCTGACAATTCTCTGCAATATTTTTTGGGAACAATTTCGAACATAAGTCCCTAAGTTGGAGAGCCCTCCGCCATTCTGACAGTTGACTAACTGGTGGAATGTGCAATTGTACCACCGTCAGGGCAGAAGTAATTGCTTTTATTTGATTTCAGTTTGTTTTCCTAAATAGAGCAAATTTTCCAGTTAAATTAGATACTTTTTGAGGTGTTTTTTTTTTTTTTGTTTTGTTTTTAACAGACTGTTTTATCTGTCGGGGGGGGGGGGGGGGTGGGCAGACTACGTGAATTGTGTATATAACAAAAACATCACAATTTAAAATAAAAATTTGGACAAAATGTATTTTTGAAATGCAAAGCTGTATTTAAGAATATCGCTGTGTATAAAAACTGCTCCATCTGACTACTGCTCTAACTTTTTTTGTTACAGATCTCAGTCTGGAATTTACCTTGCATTCAATCGAAAAAGTAGGCGATTCAAACTGTTTTGAATTACAGTGTGTTGCTAAGCAGATGCAGTGCTTGACATAAATACGGACTGAACAAACAAAACGGAGCGGTGGCCAAACGTACAAACACACAGTGGACAAACACAAAACAAACAAGTATCGTGCTGGTGCTCCAGCACACGTAGCAATTGTCTGCTTTTCTATTTATTTCTTTCTCCTCTCTCTCTCCCGTTCTCCACTCACCTAACTCTCAACCCCAAGTGAGTGCTTTGTGCATCTATATATACAATTGTGCTGGGATTCAATTACTAATTGATTATTCACATGAATCCCAGCACGTGAACTAATCTGTGCACTCCCCGTGCTCACATATTAATACATATTATATCTGCACGTGAAATGATTGTGCAATCCTCATGACTAAATACAACTATATATTTGAAATCACCCGTGCTGCATAGCCCTATTACATCCCGTGCACTAATACATATACACCAACATTAACACACCACACGTAACACATAACACAAAATACACACAGGGGCGGGGCACCCTGCCACAGTCACTAATCAATGCTTTCTAAAAAAATCACTCAGTAATCTTAAATCTATGGGTTTCTTTTTTAACGGATGTTCTGAATCCAACTCTTCCTGCTTCTAACTCAGATCTGAGGCTTCCTAGGCAGACTACCAGTACATAAGTAACTTTTCATTATATTACACCAAATATAATACAAAAATAACTCCAAATGAGCATGATACACCACTGGATCTCATGGTTTATTGATCATCAGAGCTCCCTGATGGAATTATAACCTTATTATTATTTCTTTATTTAGCAGACGCCTTTACCCAACTTACAGAGACAAGGGTGTGTGAACTATGCATCAGCTGCAGAGTCACTTACAATTACATCTCACCTGAAACATGGAGCACATGGAGGTTAAGTGACTTGCTCAGGGTCACACAATGAGTCAGTGGCTGAGGTAGGATTTGAACCAGGGACCTCCTGGTTACAAGCCCTTTTCTTTAACCACTGGACCACACAGCCTCCTTATCTACAGTTGGGTGCTCTGTGGAAACTCATAGCTCAGTGAAAATCACAATGCTCCAGTCTAAGTTCTGTTCTTTTTTTTTTTAAAGGAGAAAATTCCACAAATGTTTAGACAAGAAAACAGTCATTATATACTTTTGGGGTTCTGAATGCAATTCATATTACTGGATTACAAGTGTCTCTCCGTTTAAAAGGTTACTATAGAATGAACACTCCGGAACGGCTGACATTTGGTTTTCAGGGACTTACAAGGATTGTCCACGAATACCAGACCAGAGCCACAGCTGCAAGGGCTTCACAAACCACCCCAGTGTGGAATTGCACACTCTGAATTCTGGTAACGGTGCACATATGCAAAGTTTAAATTGCCAGTCAAATTGCACAACGCTCTGCACAAAGGGTCCTATTTTTCAATGCTACCTTAACGTGTGCTTGTACTCCTGTCTTTATATTTCTTTCCAAAATATTAAGAGTTAAAGCTACGGCAAATGGATCTGATCCTGTGTAATGATCCACTACCGAAATGCTTCCTGTGCCTTTAAGAAGGGCATCCTCTTTGGCGCCACCTACTGGGTGGAATATTCTGCTTTTCTGTTGCATAGGGCAGTGTCTGGTACAGAAATGCTGGCCAGGATCTTGTCCAATAAGAGTAAAGCTCAATAGAACAATCACTACATGCAGCCAAATGGATCTTTGGAACAAGTCAATGTATGTTGAAAAGAACTGAGGCTACCAACAGAAGTAGTTTGCTTGCGAAGGTCCACAGTCTATGACTCATCTAACCTAATTATTATGGGACTTGTCGGAGACAGGGAACTAACCCTTACAAAATGTTATCCCATTAAATTGGCACAGACATTCTGCAGGTTTCCCATACTTTCCCCGTGGTTATACTATGCATAAACCATAATTTGGCTTTACAATTCCAAACTATACTTTACCATGATTCATTACACTTTGCCGTGCCTTTACTACTGGAAATGCTTATAAGGGAATAAGCTAAATACAGTACTGTATATTAAAATAGATTGTAACAAAGTGGCCTGCTCTTTGTGATAAGAAGGCCCACTAACCTCCTTTGTAGTGCGCTATGTCTTACAGGCAGACTGTACCGTGTCAGTATAGAATTTCTAGCACTGCAGCACTGGAACAGATCACACAGACAGGGTAATCATTTCCTCGTATTCCATGTACTGTATGTCAAAGGTGTTTTAAAAAAGAGAAACATCAAAGTACATGAATGGCTACCCCAGTCACCAGACCTCAACACCATTGAGTGGCTATGGGATGATCTTATAGATAAAGTTAACAAGAGGCGCCCAACATCAGTTTCAGACTTAAAAGACAAACTGCAGGAAGAATGAATGGAAGAGCATAACTGAACCATAACAAGGGAGGCCAATCCATGCACTAAATACAGAATACAAATAATGAAATAATTAGAATTGAAAATGTCAAGTGGCTTACTATTTTTTTGACTTTCATTTTGCACACGATTGCCAGTACATAGAACAATGTATTTGCTTAACATTGTAAATTAATAAATCAAAACCGTGTGAGTGATAATACACTAATGCAACTTGAAAGCAAAAAACTTTCAGACCAGTTCAATTTCAAGCTACTGGTTGAAATATTTTTTGAATGATTGTACCTGACAAACGAACATTTATGACCCAACAACATGTTACACAAACACAACACCATTGAAAGAAACTGTAATTACATAATTTTCCCACTGGGTGGCATTATGTGCTATGGAAACAAAATCCTATATAACTTAAAAAAGAAAATAAAGAAATCTATGTAAATGTCCAGCGATCATGTGCCTAAATACAATATTGTATACTGTGCAAGTTTTTAGCACCGTAGATAGCATAGCATAGTGAAAGCAGAGTAAACCATAGGTAAGCATTGTACAAAATGGCAAGGAATAGAAAAGCATATTAATAAACATGGCAAACGAGGGTAAGCTATGGTAAGTGCATATTATAACCATGGGAAAAGCATGGGGAAACTGCAGAAATACAGACAAACTGTTGGAAAGTAACTAGAAATAAACTAGAAACTAGAAATAAAATATAAAAAAACAAGAAAACTACATATACTATACTGAAATATTAGAAATTATTTATTTACTATGGATTTTTAAGGGAAACTCCCTAGTTGTGTTATTAGACCTTCAACTGTAGTTGGTAACTGCATCTCTTAGGTATGCTTGTAAATACAATGCTGTACTGTACAAGACATGGAAAATGACACACAGTCAGTGCACTAATGCAATCTCAGACTCTGAAGGCTGCTATGAAGAAGGCAACGTGGGGTGTGCCAGTTAGAGTGAATGTCTATCAAATTAGAAGCAGTTCAACAGTAAAAATACAGTATACCCTCCACACCCCCACAAAAACCCAGTCCTTTTGGTCTTTTCAGCGTGTGCTGTTTTGTAGCCTTATATTTTTGTAAACACTGTATCGCTAATTAGATTCAAGGGTTACAAGGCCAGCATTTAGGATTTCTGTTGACTGCAACTACTGTCCTGGTTTGCCAGTCACCCCTGGAGGCCAGTGTTTACCTGCCTCATTCCTGTCTCTCTACCTCTGTTGGCCAGCTCAGCTAGCAGGAGCGATCTCAGTTTGGGCCAGACGGTAGTGCTCTGCTCACAATCAGCTGCCGTTTAGTTAATTGACAGGTGGGTGTCATTCCAGGGCTTGATCAGTATGGAAAGATAAAAGCGCCTCAGTGCATGGTCACGTGAAAAAGCTTCATTATTTCCACAGCAGGGGTCTCCATCCCAGCGAGTACTCTCTCCAGCAGCGAGAAGTCGTTTAAACCTAATCAAGCTATTTAAATACCAATTAGCATAGATATGGAGGATTCTGTTTGTTATCCGCTGATTAATTAAAAAATCCTGCCATTTTTTTTTTTTTTTTACCTCGGCTAAAGCAAGCAGATCAAGTCAAGTGAGTCAAAATGATGAATAGGAAACACAAGAAATGGCAAGAAATGGCCCTCTGTTCCATCCATTTTGTGCTTAATACATATTTAGCATTAATACACACATCCTTCCCAAGGGGTTTCAGTAGCTTTTTAATGTGCAGTACTTAATAATACCAGACTACGTTTATATAGCACAACATGGTCTTTAATCAATTTGAGTGCTACTGTTTTACATTTTGTCTTTCAAGTCTTCTCCGCTCTAAATGAGGAATGCAATTACAGTGTGCAGCATGTACCCAATTTGTAATGCATAAACATTACAAGATCATATTTACTGTTGTACAAGCTAAGTTGTACAAGCTACTGAATTGGCAATCTTGATTTTTCACAGCAGTGAACTGTCATGTGCAATACACATCTACTGTACACAACATTCAAATATACCTAAACAGAGAATGTATTGCTTAAATGCTGTAGGTTAGATCAGTCCTTCCACACCAAAAGAACAAGCATTTGAACACTGTACAGATGGAGGGTGAGTCATTCAGAAAAGGCTACAGTGACCCTGCAGTCATCTCCTAATGAGGCTGCACAGGAACGCTCCCACAATCCCACAAATGACATTAGTAGCTACTGTGAGTGAGTCTAATGCCTTGGCAGTTTTACTTACAACATACTCACAATATTTTTGTGTAGGCCCGTCTATAGACAGCACAGACCGGGGCAACGTGGTGACAGCATGACGTCATAACCCAGGATGTGAGGTAGTGACCATGAAGCCTGCTGACTTGGGCACCTTTTTTTACATGTAAGAAATAAAATAGAACTACAAGTTGGGGGTTAGGGTTAGGGTTAGAGTTCTGTACGAGCTCAGATTGTTTTTCCTGCTGTGTTTTTGTTTTCTCTTGTTTTCCCCAGATCAGAGAGACCTGCCTTGCGCAGGGTTTACAGTACATGAACCATCAGATCGAACATCTTCGTATTTCACACGTGTGATAGGCACTATGGCATAGCTGCTCATTTTTACAATGTTAAAGTTCAGGAGGTTGAGTTCCGGGTCCCACATGAATGAGAATTTAAAACACAACCTTCTGTGACCTGTAGTGAAAAGACAATTGTAAGATATAAAATAAGCATTGCAACAGTATTAGACAAAAACCCTATGACATGTAAATGATTTGGTAATTATTATATAAGGTGAGATATTTTCTCTAACCATTACCATGCTTTAACATGAGTGTTTGTTCCTTAGAGTTACAATGCCATTTCACTATGTTATACTACACTATGCTGTACTTGTATGGTACTGTATATCACAGTTACTAGTCAGAGATGTCGAAAGTAACTAGCACTGCTGCCCTCACATTCAATCCCATTACAGAGACCCTTGAGCCACATTAGCTTTCATACATCTCCTTAGCATATGGTAAAAAAGATCAGTTTGTGCTTGTTCTTCAAAAACATTGCCCACTGTATCTGTGTATTGTACATTTTACTGTTTGCTTTATATATATATATATATATAAAAGCACTGAGGGGTGTGCAGACCATGTTAAGTCGAGATTGTGTATTCTAGTTCTGTGTGACTGTGTGATATATGTGTGTATAACTAAGCTCCAGCTGTTGTGTCTCAGCTGGCTTATTTCCTGTATAAATAAGTAAGACAAACAAACAAACAAACAGCATGCTGTCTGACAGAACCATGCTCTCCAATCCATCCCCATATTTGAAACCAGATCTCGTGGCCCACCTCCCAGCCCCCAAAGTCAAAACATTTATGTACTGCATGTACGAAAGAGCACTGAAGTGCAACTTGCCTCCTGCTGTCCTTAACACCAAACTGAACCCACGTGAGGTGCGAGGGCCAACACATCCCTCCCCACTCCAATTCTCTGAACGTAAACAGCGGAACATTTGCAAGAGTGTAAAGGACCTTTTCTTTTTTACATTAGAATTCATTTAGCCATGACAGAAAACCAAATGATACAGTGCTGCATGTTGCTGAGCTCAGCCGCTTTTACAGACCTGTTTTACAGCTGATCTAAGTGGTGCGGAACTAGGCCAATGCACGCATATAAGTCTCAGTTCTATGCATGCATATAGCATATAGCATTGTCTTTAGCAAGGAATCTGTTCACATTAAAATAGATACACTGATCAAAGCACTAGCCAAAGCATTTGTCATCTTCTCTTTTACATTAATTAACGAATGGGTGTGTTTGAAATTATTGATGAATTATCTACTGTATCACTGAGAATACCATTACACTAATGAAAGCACTATAGTCTACACGCTTGTCTACTTGTTTTTTCTTTATAAGTTTTAAACTTTACAATAAAGACCTGAGTTTTTCTTCCACTCCCCAAAGACCCTCCACCTCCTATATACTGTTCTATGCATAAAGTTGTCGACCAATGCGCATGCATTGTTCTATTTCTGAACCCTGGAGTACAACACTAGTATAAGGGTTTACAATGGGAGCCCCTGGGGCCATGCTGGTGCCTTCTGCAGATGGCAGAGCTGTACATTCCACTCGTGTGTTCAGCAAGGGCATGAGCTCTAAATATATCATGTTTATGCAGCCTGCATCAGCTGGTGTCCCAACATGGAGAAAAAAAAGGCGTTGGAGAGGGGAGGCGGTTTGCTATTTGAACTTGAACTGGAGATCACATGAATTGTGAGATCGCAGGATTGTGGGAAAACTGGCAACCATATGTCCTACACCTTGTCATTTCCACCACTCCTGAAACAACAGTACACAGAGAGAGACTGTGCTGGTGCAGCAGACTGACACTCTCCGCAGGGGTTTACGGCATAAGGGAGACACAAACATCCTTTTTTTTCACGTTACTGAAAAAAGGGGGCAGCACTGCAGCGACTCACAGACAGATGGTTCTTATCACATGTTTTTTTTTTTTTTTTAACACTTTTACACGCAGGTGTCCTTTTAATGTTTTCTCAATCATTTCTCAATGACGATTAGACTATTTTACGTGATGTATAACCCGTTGAATAAACAACATTCAATTTATTTAACGTGCTTTATTAAGCTGAAACTTGATTTATAGCCTGAATAAGTGCAAAAATAACTGTTGTTAAATACATATACAGACGTGCTCAAATTTGTTGGTACCCCTCCACAAAAAATGAAGAATGCACAATGTTCTCTGAAATAACTTGAAACTGACAAAAGTAATTGGCATCCACCATTGTTTATTCCATATTTAATAGAAATCAGACTTTGCTTTTGATTTTTTATTCAACATAATATTGTAAATAATAAAACAAATGAAAATGGCATGGACAAAAATGATGGGACCGCTAACCTAATATTTTGTTGCACAACCTTTAGAGGCAATCACTGCAATCAAACATTTTCTGTAGCTCTCAATGAGACTTCTGCACCTGTTAACAGGTAGTTTGGCCCACTCTTCCTGAGCAAACTGCTCCAGCTGTCTCAGGTTTGATGGGTGCCTTCTCCAGACTGCAAGTTTCAGCTCTTTCCATAGATGTTCGATAGGATTCAGATCAGGACTCATAGAAGGCCACTTCAGAATAGTCCAATGTTTTGTTCTTATCCATTCTTGGGTGCTTTTAGCTGTGTGTTTTGGGTCATTATCCTGTTGGAGGACCCATGACCTGCGACTGAGACAGAGCTTTCTGACACTGGGCAGTACGTTTCACTCCAGAATGCCTTGATAGTCTTGAGATTTCATTGTGCCCTGCACAGATTCAAGGCACCCTGTGCCAGGCGCAGCAAAGCAGCCCCAAAACATAACCGAGCCTCCTCCATGTTTCACTGTAGGTATGGTGTTCTTTTCTTTGAAAGCTTCATTTTTTCGTCTGTGAACATAGAGCTGATGTGACTTGCCAAAAAGCTCCAGTTTTGACTCATCTGTCCAAAGGACATTCTCCCAGAAGGATTATGGCTTGTCAATATGCATTTTAGCAAATTCCAATCTGGCTTTTTTATGTTTTTCTGTCAAAAGTGGAGTCCTCCTGGGTCTTCTTCCATGGAGCCCACTTTCGCTCAAAAAGCGACGGATGGTGCGATCAAAACTGACGTACCTTCACCTTGGAGTTCAGCTTGTATCTCTTTGGCAGTTATCCTTGGTTCTTTTTCTACCATTCGCACTATCATTCTGTTCACTCTGGGGTCGATTTTCCTCTAGCGGCCGCGCCCAGGGAGGTTGGCTACAGTTCCACGGACCTTAAACTTCTTAATAATATTTGCAACTGTTGTCACAGGAACATCAAGCTGCTTGGAGATGGTCTTGTAGCCTTTACCTTTACCATGCTTGTCTATTATTTTCTTTCTGATCTCCTCAGACAATTCTCTCCTTTGCTTTCTCTGGTCCATGTTCAGTGTGGTGCACACAATGATACCAAACAGCACAGTGACTACTTTTCTCCATTTAAATAGGCTGAATGACTTATTACAAGATTGGAGACATGTGTGATACTAATTAAAGAAACTAACTAGTTTGAAATATCACTATATTCCAATTATTTATTATCTTTTCTAAGGGGTACCAACAAATGTGTCCAGGCCATTTTAGAATATCTTTGGAGAATAAGCAATAATTAATCTCTTTTCACAGCTTCTTTGCTTTATTCTATGACATACCAAAGGCATGCAAGTATACATGATAAAATAGCTTTTAATTTCATCACTTTTCAGGAGGAATGAAGCATTATTTCAATGAGCTGTAAGGGTACCAACAAATTTGAGCACGTCTGTATATGGCTGTATTTAATTGAAATCTAAAAAAAAAAAAAAACTCAAATCTAACAGCACAAGTGAGCTTCCTTAGAGTA